>NW_026263187.1:0-58000 GCF_947179515.1 Apodemus sylvaticus
TCTCCTAAAGTGTTTTCAATATGTACGTATTTGTCTTTACTCTACAACACTGTATTTCCTTATAACATGGTATTCGTACATATTCTTTCGAGAGAAAACTCTCCTGTGCATTCTCTTTTGAGGCTACACGCTTAGACATACACGCAACACCAAAGCATTTCGAGTTAGAACGTGTTGTTTAGGAAAAACAAGATAATTTCTCATGATGCGGGAATTCCTTAAAACGTGGTTTTCTGACAAATTTTGAGGAAAGAAAATTCTCCTGTGGGTTTTCATTTGAGGCTAAATGTTTAGGCGTACACGCCACACCAAATGTTTTCGAGTTACAACGTGTTCTTTAGGAGATACAAGCTAATTTTTTACGATGCTTTATATCTTCTTGTAAAGTTTAAGTGTTTCCAAAAGGAACGTATTTATCTTTAATTTGCCACAATGTATTTCCTTATAACGTGGTATTCTTACATACTCGTTCGAGAGAAATCTCTCCTGTGCGTTCTCTTTTGAGGCTACATGGTTAGACATACACGCAAACCCAAAGATTTTCGAGTTACAATGTGTTGTTTAGGAAAAACAAGATAGTTTCGCATGATGCGGGATTTCCTTAATAAGTGGTTTACTGACAAATTTTGAAGAAAGAAAATTCTCCTGTGGGTTCTCTTTTGAGGGTACACGTTTAGACATACACGCCACACCAAATCCTTTCGAGTTACAACGTGTTGTTTAGGAGATACAAACTAATCTTTTATGATGCGTTATTTCTTCTCATAGAGTGTTTCAAATACATATGTATTTGTCTTTACTCTGCAAAACTGTATTTCCTTATAATGTGGTATTCTTACATGTTCTTTCGAGAGAAAACTCTCCTGTGCGTTCTCTTTTGAGGCTACACGCTTAGACATACAGGCAACATCAAAACTTTTCGAGTTACAACGTGTTGTTTAGGAAAAACAAGATAATTTCGCACGATGAGTGATTTCCTTAAAACATGGATTTCTGACAAATTTTAACAAACAAAAATTCTCCTGTGGGTTCTCTTTTGAGGCTACACGTTTAGACGTACACGCCACACCAAAACTTTTCGAGTTACAATGTGTTGTTTAGGAGATCAAGCTAATTTTGTATGATGCGTTATTTCTTCTCGTAAAGTGTTTCCAATACGTACGTATTTGCCTTTAGTCTGCAACACTGTATTTCCGTATAACGTGTTATTCTTACATATTCTTTCGAGAGAAAACTCTCCTGTGCGTCCACTTTTGAGGCTACACGCTTAGACATACACGCAACACCAAAGTTTTTCGCATTACAACGTGTTGTTTAGGAAAAACAAGATAATTTCGCACGATGAGGGATTTCCTTAATACGTGGTTTTCTGACAAATTTTGACAAAAGAAATTTCTCCTATTGGTTCTCTTTTGAGACTACACGTTTAGACGTACAGGTCACACCAAATCTTTTTAAGTTTCAACGTGTTGTTTAGGAGATACAGGCTAATTTGGTACGATGCGTTATTTCTTCTCATAAAGTTTTCCAAAAAGTAAGTATTTGTCTTTACTCTGCAACACTGTATTTCCTTATAAGGTGGTATTCTTACATATTTTTTCGAGAGAAAACTCTCCTGTGCATTCTCATATGAGGCTACACGCTGAAACATACATGCAACACCAAAGCTTTTCGAGTTACAACGTGTTGTTTAGGAAGAACAAGATAATTTCTCACGATGCTGGATCTCCTTACAACGTGGTTTTCTGACGAATTTTGACGAAAGAAAATTCTCCTGTGGGTTCTCTTTTGAGGCTAAACATTTAGAAGTACACGCCACACCAAATCTTTTTGAGTTACAACTTGTTGTTTAGGAGATACAAGCTAATTTTTTAACGATGAATTATTTCTTCTCGTAAAGTTTAAGTGTTTCCAATACGTATATATTTGCCTCTACTCTGCAAGACTGTATTTCCTTATAACGTGGTATTCTTACATATTCTTTCGAGAGAAAACTCTCCTGTGCATTCTCTTTGGAGGCTACATACTTAGACATTCACGCAACACCAAAGCTTTTCGAGTTACAACGTGTTGTTTAGGAAAAACAAGATAATTTCGCATGATGCGGGATTTCCTTAAAACGTGGTTTTCTGACAAATTTTGACGAAAGAAAATTCTCCTGTGGGTTCTGTTTTGAGGCTTCACGTTTAGACGTACACGCCACACCAAATCCTTTCGAGTTCTAACGTGTTGTTTAGGATATACAAGCTAGTTTTGTACTATGTGTTATTTCTTCTCGTAAAGTTTAAGTGTTTCCAATAAGAATGTATTTGTCTTTACTCTACAACACTGTATTTCCTTATAACGTAGTATTCCTACATATTCTTTCGGGAGAAAACTCTCCTGTGCGTTCTCTTTTGAGGCTACACGTTTAGACGTACACGCCACACCAAAACTTTTTGAGTTACAGCTTGTTGTTTAGAAGATACGAGCTAATTTTTTAACGATGAATTATTTCTTCTCGTAAAGTTTAAGTGTTTCCAATATGTATATATTTGCCTCTACTCTGCAACACTGTATTTCCTTATAACGTGGTATTCTTACATATTCTTTCGAGAGAAAACTCTCCTGTGCGTTCTCTTTGGAGGCTACACGCTTAGACATTCACGCAACACCAAAGCTTTTCGAGCTACAATGTGTGTTGATTAGGAAAAACAAGATAATTTCGCACGATGCGGGATTTCCTTAAAACGTGGTTTTCTGACAAATTTTGATGAAAGAAAATTCTCCTGTGGGTTCTCTTTTGAGGCTACACGTTTAGATGTACACGCCACACCAAATCTTTTTGAGTTTACACGTGTTGTTTCGGAGATACAAGCTAATTTTGTACCATGAGTTATTTCTTCTCATAATGTGTTTCCAATACGTACGTATTTGTCTTTACTCTGCAGCAATATATTTCCTTATAACGTGGTATTCTTACATATTCTTTCAAGAGAAAACTCTCCTGTGCATTCTCTTTTGAGGCTACACGCTTAGGCATACAAGCAACACCAAAGATTTTCTAGTTTCAACGTGTTGTTTAGGAACAACAAGATAATTTCGCATGATGCGGGATTTCCTTAAAACGTGGTTTTCTGACAAATTTTGAGGAAAGAAAACTCTCCTGTGGGTTCTCTTTTGAGGCTACACTTTTAGACGTACACGCCACACCAAATCTTTTCGAGTTACAACGTGTTGTTTAGGACTTACAAGCTAATTTTGCAAGATGCGTTATTTCTCTCATAAAGTGCTTCCATTACATATGTATTTGTCTTTACTCTGCCACACTGTATTTCCTTATAACGTGGTATTCTTACATATTCTTTCGAGAGAAAACTCTCCTGTGCGTTCTCTTTTGGGGCTACATGCTTACAGATACACCCAACACCAAAGCTTTTCAAGTTAAAACGTGTTGTTTAGGAACAACTAGATAATTTCTCACGAAGCGGGATTTCCTTAAAATGTGGTTTTCTGAAAAATTTTGACGAAAGAAAATTCTCCTGTGGGTTCTCTTTTGAGGCTACACGTTTAGACGTACACGCCACACCAAATCCTTTCGAGTTACAACGTGTTGTTTAGGAGATACAAGCTAATTTTTTACGATGCTTTTTTTCATCTCTTAAAGTTTATGGGTTTCCAATACATACATATTTGTCTTTACTCAGCAACACTGTATTTCCTTATAACGTGGTATTCTTACATATCCTTTCAAGAGAAAACTCTCCTGTGCG
Source organism: Apodemus sylvaticus (assembly GCF_947179515.1). NCBI lineage: Eukaryota > Metazoa > Chordata > Mammalia > Rodentia > Muridae > Apodemus > Apodemus sylvaticus. Next base: position 3,753 of record NW_026263187.1, read on the forward strand.
TTCTTTTTTGAGGCTACACGCTTTGATATACACGCAACACCAAAGCTTTTCGCGTTACAACATGTTGTTTAGGAAAAAACAAGATAATTTCGCACGATGAAGGATTTCCTTAATACGTGGTTTTCTGACAAATTTTGACCAAAGAAAATTCTCCTATGGGTTCTCTTTTGAGACTACACGTTTAGATGTACAGGCCACACCAAATCTTTTTAAGTTACAACGTGTTGTTTAGGAAATACAAGCTAATTTTGTACGATGCGTTATTTCTTCTCGTAAAGTTTTTCCAATAAATAAGTATTTGTCTTTACTCTGCAAAAGTGTATTTCCTTATAACGTAGTATTCTTACATATTTTTGAGAGAAAACTCTCCTGTGCATTCTCATTTGAGGCTACACGCTTAGACATACACGCAACAGCAAAGCATTTCGAGTTACAACGTGTTGTTTAGGAAGAACAAGATAATTTCTCACGATGCAGGATTTCCTTAAAACGTGGTTTTCTGACAAATTTTGACGAAAGAAAATTCTCCTGTGGGTTCTCTTTTGAGGCTACACGTTTAGACGTACACGCCACACCAAATCTTTTCGAGATACAACGTGTTGTTTAGGAGATACAAGCTAATTTTGCATGATGCGTTATTTCTTCTCGTAAAGTGTTTCCAATAAGTACATATTTGTCTATACTCTGCAACACTGTATTTCCTTATATCGTGGTATTCCTACATATTCTTTCGAGAGAAAACTACCCTGTGCGTTCTCTTTGGAGGCTACACGCTTAGACATACATGCAACAACAAAGCTTTTCGAGTTACAACGTGTAGATTAGGAAAAACAGGATAATTTCTCACGATGCGGGATTTCCTTAAAATGTGGTTTTCTGACAAATTTTGACGTAAGAAAATTCTCCTGTGGGTTCTCATTTGAGGCTACACATTTAGACGTACACGCCACACCAAATCTTTTTGAGTTACCACGTGTTGTTTAGGAGATACAAGCTAATTTTGTACCATGCGTTATTTTTTCTCATAATATGTTTCCAATACGTATGTATTTGTCTTTACTCTGCAGCAATATATTACCTTATAACGTGGTATTCTTACATATTCTTTTGAGAGAAAGCTCTCCTGTGCATTCTCTTTTGAGGCTACACGCTTACACATACACCCAACACCAAAGGTTTTCGAGTTACAATGTTTTGTTTATGAAAAACAAGATAATTGCGCACAATGCGGGATTTCCTTAAAACGTGGTTTTCTGACAAATTTTGACGAAAGAAAATTCTCCTGTGGGTTCTCCTTTGAGGCTACATGTTTAGACGTACACGCCACACCAAATCTTTTCGAGTTACAACGTGTTGTTTAGGAGATACAAGCTAATTTTGTACGATGCATTATTTCTTCTCCTAAAGTGTTTCCAATACTTACATATTTGTCTTTACTCTACAACACTGTATTTCCTTATAACATGGTATTCGTACATATTCTTTCGAGAGAAAACTCTCCTGTGCATTCTCTTTTGAGGCTACACGCTTAGACATACACGCAACACCAAAGCATTTCGAGTTAGGACGTGTTGTTTAGGAGAAACAAGATAATTTCGCACGATGCGGGAATTCCTTAAAACGTGGTTTTGTGACAAATTTTGAGGAAAGAAAATTCTCCTGTGGGTTTTCATTTGAGGCTAAACGTTTAGACGTACACGCCACACCAAATGTTTTCGAGTTACAACGTGTTGGTTAGGAGATACAAGCTAATTTTTTACGATGCTTTCTATCTTTTTGTAAAGTTTAAGTGTTTCCAAAAGGAACTAATTTATTTTTAATTTGTCACAATGTATTTCCTTATAACGTGGTATTTTTACATACTCGTTCGAGAGAAAGCTCTCCGGTGCTTTCTCTTTTGAGGCTACATGCTTAGACATACACGCAACACCAAAGATTTTCGAGTTACAATGTGTTGTTTAGGAAAAACAAGATAGTTTCGCACGATGCGGGATTTCCTTAATAAGTGGTTTTCTGACAAATTTTGACGAAAGAAAATTCTCCTGTGGGTTCTCTTTTGAGGCTACACATTTAGACGTACATGCCACACCAAATCTTTTCGAGTTACAACGTGTTGTTTAGAAGATACAAACTAATTTTTTACGATGCGTTATTTCTTCTCATAAAGTGTTTCAAATACATACGTATTTGTCTTTACTCTGCAAAACTGTATTTCCTTATAATGTTGTATTCTTACATGTTCTTTCGAGAGAAAACTCTTCTGTGCATTCTCTTTTGAGGCTACACGCTTAGACATTCACACAACACCAAAGCTTTTCGAGGTACAACGTGTTGTTTAGGAAAAACAAGATAATTTAACATGATGCGGGATTTCCATAAAACATGGTTTTCTGACAAATTTGGCGAAAGAAAATTCTCCTGTGGGTTCTCTTTTGAGGCTACACGTTTAGACGTACATGCCAAACCAAATCTTTTTGAGTTACAACGTGTTGTTTAGGAGATACAAGCTAATTTTTTATGATGCGTTATTTCTTCTCGTAAAGTTTTTCCAATAAATAAGTATTTGTCTTTACTCTGCAAAACTGTATTTCCTTATAACATGGTATCTTACATATTCTTTCGAGAGAAAACTATCCTGTGCGTTCTCTTTGGAGGCTACACGCTTAGACATACACTCAAGACAAAAGCTTTTCGAGTTACAACGTGTTGATTAGGAAAAACAAGATAATTTCGCACGATGCGGGATTTCCTTAAAATGTGGTTTTCTTTCAAATTTTGATGTAAGAAAATTCTCCTGTGGGTTCTCTTTTGAGGCTACACATTTAGACGTACACGCCACACCAAATCTTTTTGAGTTACCACGTGTTGTTTAGGAGATACAAGCTAATTTTGTACCATGCATTATTTCTTCTCATAATATGTTTCCAATACGTATGTATTTGCCTCTACTCTGCAGCAATGTATTTCCTTATAACGTGGTATTCTTACATATTCTTTCGAGAGAAAACTCTCCTGTGCATTCTCTTTTGAGGCCACACACTTGCACATACACCCAACACCAAAGCTTTTAGAGTTACAATGTTTTGTTTATGAAAAACAAGATAATTGCGCACAATGCGGGATTTCCTTAAAACGTGGATTTCTGACAAATTTTGATGAAAGAAAATTCTCCTGTGGGTTCTCTTTTGAGGCTACATGTTTAGACGTACACGCCACAACAAATCTTTTCGAGTTACAACGTGTTGTGTAGGAGATACAAGCTCATTTTGTACGATGATTTATTTCATCTCGTAAAGTTTATGGGTTTCCAATACATACGTATTTGTCTTTATTCTGCAACACTGTATTTCCTTATAACGTGGTATCCTTACAAATTCTATCAAGAAAAAACTCTCCTGTGCATTCTCTTTTGCGGCTACACGCTTAGACATACACGCAACACCAAAGCTTTCGAGTTACAACGTGTTGTTTAGGAAAAACAAGATAATTTCGCACGATGCGGGATTTACTTAAAACGTGGTTTCTGAAAAATTTTGACGAAAGAAAATTCTCCTGTGGGTTCTCTTTTGAGGCTACACGTTTAGACGTACACGCCACACCAAATCTTTTCGAGTTACAACGTGTTGTTTAGGAGATACAAGCTAATTTTGTACGATGCGTTATTTCTTCTAGTAAAGTGTTTCCAATACGTACGTATTTGGCTTTAGTCTGCAACACTGTATTTCCTTATAACGTGGTATTCTTACATATTCTTTCGAGAAAAAACTCTCCTGTGCATCCTTTTTTGAGGCTACACGCTTAGACATACACGCAACACCAAAGCTTTTCGCGTTACAACGTGTTGTTTAGGAAAAACCAGATAATTTCGCACAATGAGGGATTTCCTTAATACGTGGTTTTCTGACATATTTTGACCAAAGAAAATTCTCCTATGGGTTCTCTTTTGAGACTACACGTTTAGACGTACAGGTCAGTCCAAATCTTTTTTAAGTTACAACGTGTTGTTTAGGCGATACAAGCTATTTTTGTACGATGCGTTATTTCTTCTTGTAATGATTTTCCAATAAATAAGTATTTGTCTTTACTCTGCAACACTGTATTTCCTTATAACGTGTCATTCTTACATATTCTTTCGAGAAAAAACTCTCCTCTGCCTTCTCTTTTGGGGCTACATGCTTAGACATACACCCAACACCAAAGCTTTTCGAGTTAAAACGTGTTGTTTAGGAAGATCTAGATAATTTCTCACGATGCGTGATTTCCTTAAAACGTGGTTTTCTGACAAAATTTGATGAAAGAAAATTGTCCTATGTGTTCTCTTTTGAGGCTAAACGTTTAGACGTACACACCACACCAAATCTTTTCGAGTTACAACGTGTTGTTTAGGAGATACTAGCTAATTTTTTACGATGCTTTATTTCATCTCGTAAAGTTTATGGGTTTCCAGTACATACGTATTTGTCTTTACTCTGCAACATTGTATTCCCTTATAACGTGGTATTCTTACATATTCTTTCGAGAGAAAACTCTCCTGTGTGTTCTCTTTTGAGGCTACACGCTTAGACATACACGCAACACCAAAGCTTTTCGAGTTACAATGTGTTGTTTAGGAAAAACAACATAATTTCGCACGATGCGGGATTTCCTTAAAACGTGGATTTCTGAAAATTTTTGACGAAAGAAAATTGTCCTGTGTGTTCTCTTTTGAGGCTACACGTTTAGACGTACACGCCACACCAAATCCTTTCGAGTTACAACGTGTTGTTTAGGAGATACAAGCTAATTTTCTATGATGCGTTATTTCTTCTCGTAACGTGTTTCCAATACGTACATATTTGCCTTTAGTCTGCAACACTGTATTTCCTTATAACGTGGTATTCTTACATATTCTTTCGAGAGAAAACTCTCCTGTGTGTTCCCCTTTGAGGCTACACGCTTAGACATACAGGCAACGCCAAAGCTTTTCGCGTTACAACGTGTTGATTAGGAAAAACAATATAATTTCGCGCAATGCGGGATTTCCTTAATAAGTGGTTTTCTGACAAATTTTGACCAAGGAAAATTCTCCTATGGGTTCTCTTTTGAGGCTACACGTTTAAACGTACAGGCCACACCTAATCTTTTTAAGGTACAACGTGTTGTTTAGGAGATACAAGCTAATTTTGTACGATAGGTTATTTCTTCTCGGAAAGTATTTCTAATAAGTAAAAATATTTCTTTACTCTGCAACACTGTATTTCCTTATAACGTGGTATTCTTACATATTCTTTCGACAGTAAACTCTCCTGTGCGTTCTCTTTGGAGGCTACACGCCTAGACATACACGCCTAGACATACACGCAACACCAAAGCTTTTCGAGTTACAACGTGTTGTTTAGGAAAAACAAGATAATTTAGCATGATGCGGGATTTCCTTAAAACGTGGTTTTCTGACAAATTTTGAAGAAAGAAAATTCTCCTGTGGGTTCTCTTTTGAGGGTACACGCTTAGACATACACGCCACACCAAATCCTTTCGAGTTATAACGTGTTGTTTAGGAGATACAAATTAATTTTTTACTATGTGTTATTTCTTCTCGTAAACTTTAAGTGTTTCCAATAAGTATGTATTTGTCTTTACTCTGCAACACTATATTTCTTATAACGTGGTATTCTTACATATTCTTTCGGGAGAAAACTCTCCTGTGCGTTCTCTTTTGAGGCTACACGCTTAGAAATACACGCAACACCAAAGCTTTTCGAGTTACAATGTGTTGTTTAGGAAAAACAAGATATTTTCGCACGATGCGGGATTTCCGTAAAACGTGGTTTTTGACAAATTTTGACCAAAGAAAACTCTCCTGTGGATTCTCTTTTGAGGCTTCACGTTTAGACGTACACACCACACCAAATCTTTTCCAGTTACAACGTGTTGTTTAGGAGATACAAGCTAATTTTGCATGATGCTTTATTTCTTCTCGTAAAGTGTTTCCAATAAGTATGTATTTGTCTATACTCTGCAACACTGTATTTCCTTATAACGTGGTATTCTTACATATTCTTTCGAGAGAAAACTCTCCTGGGCATTCCCCTTTGAGGCTACGCACTTAGACATACACGCAACACCAAAGCTTTTCGAGTTACAACGTGTTGTTTAGGAAAAACAAGATAATTATGCACGATGCGGGATTTCCTTAATAAGTGGTTTTCTGACAAATTTTGACCAAGGAAAATTCCTCTATGGGTTCTCTTTTGAGGCTACACGTTTAGACGTACAGGCCACACCAAATCTTTTTAAGTTACAACGTGTTGTTTAGGAGATACAAGCTAATTTTGTACGATGCGTTATTTCTTCTCCTAAAGTTTTTCCAATAAGTAAGTATATGTCTTTATTCTACAACGTGGTATTCTTACATATTCTTTCAAGAGAAAACTCTCCTGTGCGTTCTCATTTGAGGCTACACGCTTAGACATATACGCAACACCAACGCTTTTCGTGTTACAACGTGTTGTTTAGGAAGAACAAGATAATTTCGCATGATGCGGGATTAATGGGTTTCCAATACATACGTATTTGTCTTTATTCTGCAACACTGTATTTCCTTATAACGTGGTATCCTTACAAATTCTATCGAGAAAAAACTCTCCTGTGCGTTCTCTTTTGAGGCTACACGCTTAAACATACAAGCAACACCAAAGCTTTTCGAGTTACAACGTGTTGTTTAGGATTTCCTTAAAGCGGGATTTCCTTAAAACGTGGTTTTCTGAAAAATTTTGACGAAAGAAAATTCTCCTGTGGGTTCTCTTTTGAGGCTACACGTTTAGACGTACAGGCCACACCAAATCTTTTCGAGTTACAACGTGTTGTTTAGGAGATACAAGCTAATTTTGTACGTTGCGTTCTTTCTTCTCGTAAAGTGTTTCCAATACGTATGTATTTGCCTTTACTCTGCGACACTGTATTTCCTTATAAAGTGGTATTCTTACATACTCTTTCGAGAGAAAACTCTCCTGTGCGTTCTCTTTTGAGGCTACACGCTTAGACATACACGCAACACCAAAGCTTTTCGAGTTAAAACGTGTTGTTTAGGAAAAAGAAGATAATTGCGCACGATGCGGGATTTCCTTAAAACATGGGTTCTCTTTTGAGGGTACACGTTTAGACGTACAAGCCACACCAAATCCTTTCGAGTTATAACGTGTTGTTTAGGAGATACAAGCTAATTTTTTACTATTTGTTATTCCACGTTATATGGAAAAACAGTGTTGCAGAGTAAAGACAAATATGTACGTATTGGAAACACTTTACGAGAAGAAATAACACATGGTAAAAAATTAGCTTGTATCTCCTAAACAACACGTTGTAACTCAAAAGGATTTGGTGTGGTGTTTATCTAAAGGTGTAGCCTCAAAAGAGAACCCACAGGAGAATTTTCGTTGGTCAAAATTTTTTCAGAAAACCACGTTTTCTGGAAATCCCGCATCGTGCGAAATTATCTTGTTTTTCCTAAACAACACGTTGTAACTCGAAAAGCTTTGGTTTTGCATGTATGTCTAAGCGTGTAGCCTCAAAAGAGAACGCACAGGAGAGTATTCTCTTGAAAGAATATGTAAGAATACCACGTTATAAGGACATACAGTGTTGCACAGTAAAGACAGATACATACATATTGGAAACACTTTATGAGAAGGAATAATGCATCATACAAAATTAGCTTGTATTTCCTAAACAACACGGTGTAACGCGAAAAGATTTTGTGTGGCGTGTACGTTGAAACGTGTAGCCTCAAAAGAGAACCCACAGGAGAATTTTCTTTCGTCAAAATATGTCGGAAAACCACGTTTTAAGGAAATCCCGCATCGGGCGAAATTATCTTGTTTTTCCTAAACAACACGTTGTAACTCGAAAAGCTTTGGTGTAAACAACACGTTGTAACTCGAAAATATTTGGTGTTGTGTTTACATCTAAATGCGTAGCCTCAAAAGAGAACCCACAGGAGAATTTTCTTTGGTCAAAATTTTTTCAGAAAACCACGTTTTAAGGAAGTCCTGCATCATGCGAAATTATCTTGTTTTTCCTAAACAACACGTTGTAACTCGAAAAGCTTTGGTGTTGCGTGTATGTCTAATCATGTAGCCTCAAAAGAGAATGCACAGTAGAGTATTCTCTCGAAAGAATATGTAAGAATACCACGTTATAAGGAAATACAGTGTTGCAGAGTAAAGGCAGATACTTACTTATTGGAAACACTTTACGAGAAGGAATAATACATCGTACAAAATTAGCTTGTATTTCCTAAACAACACGTTGTAACTTGAAGGATTTGGTGTGACGTGTAAGTTGAAACGTGTAGCCTCAAAAAAGAACCCACAGGAGAATTTTCTTTCATCAAAATTTGTCAGAAAACCACGTTTTAAGGAAATCCCGCATTGTGCGAAATTATCTTGTTTTTCCTAAACAACACATTGTTACTCGAAAGCTTTGGTGTTGCATGTATGTCTAAACGTGTGGCCTCAAAAGATAACGCACAGGAGAGTTTTCTCTCGAAAGAATATATAAGAATACCACGTTATAAGGAAATACAGTGTTGCAGAGTAAAGACAAATACGTATGTATTGGAAACACTTTACGAGAAGAAATAACGCATCGTACAAAATTAGTTTGTATCTCCTAAACAAAACGATGTAACTCGAAAAGATTTGGTGTGGCGTGTACGTCTAAACGTGTAGCCTCAAAAGTGAACTTACAGGAGTATTTTCTTTCGTCAAAATTTGTCAGAAAACCACGTTTTATGGAAATCCCGCATCGTAGAAATTATCTTGTTTTTCCTAAACAACACGTTGTAACTCTAAAAGCTTTGGTGCTGCGTGTATGTCTAAGCGTGTAGCCTCAAAAGAGAACGCACAGGAGAGTTTTCTCTCGAAAGAATATGTAAGAATACCACGTTATAAGGAAATACAGTGTTGCAGAGTAAAGACAAATAAGTAAGTATTGGACACAATTTATGAGAAGAAATAACGCATCGTAAAAAATTAACTTGTATCTCCTAAAGAACACGTTGTAATTCGAAATGATTTGGTGTGACATGTACGTCTAAACGTGTAGCCTCAAAAGGGAACTCACAGGAGAATTTTCTTTCATCAAAATTTGTCAGAAAACACGTTTTAAGGAAATCTCGCATCGTGCAAAATTATCTTGTTTTTACTAAACAACACGGTGTAACTCGAAAAGCTTTGGTGTTGAGTGTTTGTCTAAGCGTGTAGCCTCAAAAGAGAATGCACAGGAGAGTTTTCTCTCAAAAGAATATGTAAGAATACCACGTTATAAGGAAATACAGTGTTGCAGAGTAAAGACAAATAAGTACATAGTGGAAACACTTTAGGAGAAGAAATAACGCATCGTAAAAAATTTGCTTGTATCTCGTAAACAACACGTTGTAACTCGAAAAGATTTGGTGTGGCTCATACGTCTAAACGTGTAGCCTCAAAAGAGAACCCACAGGAGAACTTTCTTTCGTCAAAATTTGTCAGAAAACCACGTTTTAAGGAAATCCCGCATCGTGCAAAATTATCTTGTTTTTCCTAAACAACACGTTGTAACTCGAAAAGCTGTGGTGCTGCATGTATGTCTATGCGTGTAGCCACTTAAGAGAAGGCACAGGAGATTTTTCTCACGAAAGAACATGTAAGAATACAACGTTATAAGGAAATACAGTGTTGCAGAGTAAAGACAAATACGTACGTATTGGAAACACTTTACGAGAAGAAATAACGCATCGTAAAAAATTAGCTTGTATCTCCTAAACAACACGTGGTAACTCGAAAAGATTTGGTGTGGCGTGCACGTCTAAACATGTAGCCTCAAAAGAGAACCAACAGGAGAATTTTCTTTCGTCAAAATTTGTCAGAACACCACTTTTTACGGAAATCCCGCATCGTGCGAAATTATCTTGTTTTTCATAAACAACACGTTGTAACTCGAAAAGTTTTGGTGTTGCCTGTATGTCTAAGTGTGTAGCCTCAAAAGGGAACGCACAGGATAGTTTTCTTTCGACAGAATATGTAAGAATACCACGTTATAAGGAAATACAGTGTTGCAGAGTAAAGACAAATACGTACGTATTGGAAACACTTTATGAGAAGAAATAACGCAGCGTACAAAATTAGCTTGTATCTTCTAAACAACATGTGGTAACTCGAAAGGATTTGGTGTGGCGTGCACGTCTAAACGTGAAGCCTCAAAAGGGAACCCACAGGAGAATTTTCTTTCGTCAAAATTTGTCAGAAAACCACGTTTTAAGGAAATCCCGCATCGTGCGAAATTATCTTGTTTTTCATAAACAACACGTTGTAACTCGAAAAGCTTTGTTGTTGCCTGTATGTCTAAGTGTGTAGTCTCAAAAGGGAATGCACAGGATAGTTTTCTCTTGAAAGAATATGTAAGAAAACCACGTTTTAAGAAATACAGTGTTGCAGAGTAAAGACAAATATGTACGTATTGGAAACACTTTACGAGAAGAATTAACGCATTGTACAAAATTAGCTTGTATCTCCTAAACAATACGTTGTAATTCGAAAAGATTTGGTGTGGCGTGTACGTCTAAATATGTAGCCTCAAAAGAGAACACACAGGAGAATTTTCTTTCGTCAAAATTTGTCAGAATCCACGTATTAAGGAAATCCCGCATTGTGCGAAATTATCTTGTTTTTCCTGCACAACACTTCGTAACTCGAAAAGCTTTGGTGTTGCGTGTATGTCTAAACGAGTGGCCTCAAAAGAGAATGCATAGGAGAGATTTCTCTCGAAAGAATATATAAGAATACCACGTTATAAGGAAATGCAGTGTTGCAGAGTAAAGACAAATACGTAGGTATTGGAAACACTTTACGAGAAGTAATAACGCATCGTACAAAATTAGCTTGTATCTCCTAAACAACACGATGTAACTCGAAAAGATTTGGTGTGGCGTGTACGTCTAAACGTGTAGCCTCAAATGAGAACTCACAGGATAATTTTCGTTCGTCAAAATTTGTCAGAAAACCACGTTTTATGGAAATCCCGCATCGTGGAAATTATCTTGTTTTTCCTAAACAACACTTTGTAACTCGGAAAGCTTTGGTGCTGCGTGTATGTCTAAGCGTGTAGCCTCAAAAGAGAACGCACAGGAGAGTTTTCTCTCGAAAGAATATGTAAGAATACCACGTTATAAGGAAATACAGTGTTGCAGAGTAAAGACTAATAAGTACGTATTGGACACATTTTACGAGAAGAAATAACGCATCGTAAAAAATTAGCTTGTATCTCCTAAACAACACGTTGTAACTCGAAAAGATTTGGTGTGACGTGTACGTCTAAACGTGTAGCCTCAAAAGGGAACTCACAGGAGAATTTTCTTTCATCAAAATTTGTCAGAAAACACGTTTTAAGGAAATCTCGCATCGTGCAAAATTATCTTGTTTTTCCTAAAAAACACGGTGTAACTCGAAAAGCTTTGGTGTTGAGTGTTTGTCTAAGCGTGTAGCCTCAAAAGAGAATGCACAGGAGAGTTTTCTCTCGAAAGAATATGTAAGAATACCACGTTATAAGGAAATACAGTGTTGCAGAGTAAAGACAAATAAGTACATATTGGAAACACTTTAGGAGAAGAAATAACGCATCGTAAAAAATTTGCTTGTATCTCCTAAACAACACGTTATAACTCGAAAAGATTTGGTGTGGCGTGTATGTCTAAACCTGTAGCCTCAAAAGACAACGCACAGGAGAACTTTCTTTCGTTAAAATTTGTCAGAAAACCACGTTTTAAGGATATCCCGCATCGTGAAAATTATCTTGTTTTTCCTAAACAACACGTTGTAACTCACAAAGCTTTGGTATTGCGTGTATGTCTATGCGTGTAGCCACTTAAGAGAACGCACAGGAGATTTTTCTCTCGAAAGATCATGTAAGAATACAATGTTATAAGGAAATACAGTGTTGCAGAGTAAAGACAAATACATACTTTTTGGAAACACTTTACGAGAAGAAATAACGCTTCGTAAAAAATTAGCTTGTATCTCCTAAACAACACGTGGTAACTCGAAAAGATTTGGTGTGGCGTGCACGTCTAAACGTGTAGCCTCAAAAGAGAACCAACAGGAGAATTTTCTTTCGTCAAAATTTGTCAGAACTCCACTTTTTACGGAAATCCCCCATCGTGCGAAATTATCTTGTTTTTCATAAACAACCCGTTGTAACTCGAAAAGTTTTGGTGTTGCCTGTATGTCTAAGTGTGTAGCCTCAAAAGGGAACGCACAGGATAGTTTTCTCGCGACAGAATATGTAAGAATACCACGTTATAAGGAAATACAGTGTTGCAGAGTAAAGACAAATATGTACGTATTGGAAACACTTTATGAGAAGAAATAACGCATCGTATAAAATTAGCTTGTATCTCCTAAACAACACATGGTAACTCGAAAGGATTTGGTGTGGTGTGCACGTCTAAACGTGAAGCCTCAAAAGAGAACCCACAGGAGAATTTTCTTTCGTCAAAATTTGTCAGAAAACCACGTTTTAAGGAAATCCCGCATCGTGCGAAATTATTTTGTTTTTCATAAACAACACATTGTAACTCGAAAAGCTTTGGTGTTACCTGTATGTCTAAGTGTGTAGCCTCAAAAGGGAACGCACAGGATAGTTTTCTCTCGAAAGAATATGTAAGAAAACCACGTTTTAAGGAAATAAAGTGTTGCAGAGTAAAGACAAATACGTACATATCTGAAACACTTTACAAGAAGAATTAACGCATTGTACAAAATTAGCTTGTATCTCCTAAACAACACGTTGTAATTCGTAAAGATTTGGTGTGGCATGTACGTCTAAATATGTAGCCTCAAAAGAGAACACACAGGAGAATTTTCTTTCGTCAAAACTTTTCAGAAAACCACGTTTTAAGCTAATCCCGCATCGTGCAAAATCATCTCCTTTTTCCTAAACAACATGTTGTAACTCGAAAAGCTTTGGTGTTGCGTGTATGTGTAAGGATGGAGCCTCAAAAGAGAAGGCACAGGAGAGTTTTCCCCGCGTGTAGCCTCAAAAGAGAACGCACAGTAGAGTTTTCTCTCGAAAGAATATGTAAGGATACCACATTACAAGGAAATACAGTGTTGCAGAGTAAAGACTAATACATATGTATTGGAAAAACTTTATGAGAGAAATAACGCATCTTGCAAAATTAGCTTGTATGTCCTAAACAACACGTTGGAACTCGAAAAGATTTGGTGTGGCATGTACGTCTAAACGTGTAGCCTCAAAAGAGTACCCACAGGAGAGTTTTATTTCTTCAAAATTTGTCAGAAAACCACGTTTTAAGGAAATCCCGCATCGTGCGAAATTATGTTGTTTTTCCTAAATAACACGTTGTAACTCGAAAAGCTTTGGTGTTGTGTGTATATCTAAGCACGTAGCCTCAAAGGAGAATGCACAGGAGAGTTTTCTCTCGAAAGAATATGCAAGAATACCACGTTATAAGGAAATACAGTGTTGCAGAGTAAAGGCAAATATTTACGTAATGGAAACACTTAAACTTTATGAGAAGAAATAACGCTTCGTAAAAAAATTAGCTTGTATCTCCTAAACAACACGATGTAACTCGAAAAGATTTGATGTGGTATGTACGTCTAAATGTGTAGCCTCAAAGAGAACCCACAGGAGTATTTTCTTTCGTCAAAATTTGTCAGAAAACCACGTTTTAAGGAAATCCCGCATCGTGCTAAATTATCTTGTTTTTCCTAAACAACACATTGTAACTCGAAAAGCTTTGGTGTTGCGTGTATGTCAAAGCATGTAGCCTCAAAAGAGAACGCACAGGAGAGTTTTCTCTCGAAAGAATATGTAAGAATACCACGTTATAAGGAAATACAGTGTTGCAGAGTAAAGACAAATACGTACTTATTGGAAACACTTAAACTTTACGAGAAGAAATAAGGCATCGTAAAAAATTAGTATGTATCTCCTAAACATCACGTTATAACTCGAAAATATTTGGTGTGGTGTGTACGTCTAAACGTGTAGCCTCAAACGAGAACCCACAGGAGAATTTTCGTTCATCAAAATTTGTCAGAAAACCACGTTTTAAGGAAATCCTGCATCGTGCGAAATTATCTTGTTTTTCCTAAGCAACACGTTGTAACGCGAAAACCTTTGGTGTTGCGTGTATGTCTAAGCGTGTAGCCTCAAAAGAGAATGCAAAGGAGAGTTTTTTTCTCGAAAGAATATATAAGAATACCACGTTATTAGGAAATACAGTGTTGCAGAGTAAAGACAAATATTTACGTATTGGAAAAACTTTACGAGAAGAAATAACGCATCTTACAAAATTAGCTTGTATCTCCTAAACAACACGTTGTAACTTAAAAAGATTTGGTGTGGCGTGTACGTCTAATCGTGTAGCCTCAAAAGAGAAACCATAGGAGAATTTTCTTTGGTCAAAATTTGTCAGAAAACCACGTATGAAGGAAATACCGCATCATGCGAAATTATCTTGTTTTTCCTAAACAAAACGTTTTAACTCGAAAAGCTTTGGTGTTGCGTGTATGTCTAAGCGTGTAGCCCCAAAAGAGAACGCACAGGAGAGTTTTCTCTCGAAAGAATATGTAAGAATACCACGTTGTAAGGAAATACAGTGTTGCAGAGTAAAGGAAAATACATATGTATTGGAAACGCAACATCAAATCTTTTCGAGTTACAACGTGTTGTTTAGGAAAAGCAAGATAATTTCGCACGATGAGTGATTTCCTTAAAACATGGTTTTCTGAGAAATATTAACGAAAAAAAATTCTCCTGTGGGTTATCTTTTGAGGCTACACGTTTAGACGTGCACGCCACACCAAATCTTTTCGAGTTACAAACTGTTGTTTAGGAGATACAAGCTAATTTTTTATGATGCTTTATTTCTTCTTGTAAGGTGTTTCCAATAGGTACGTATTTGCCTTTAGTCTGCAACACTGTATTTCCTTATAACGTGGTATTCTTACATATTCTTTCGAGAGAAAACTTTCCTGTGCGTCCTCTTTTGAGGCTACACGCTTAGACATACACGCAATACCAAAGATTTTCGCGTTACAACGTGTTGTTTAGGAAAAACAAGATAATTTCGCACGAAGAGGGATTTCCTTAATACGTGATTTTCTGACAAATTTTGACCAAAGAAAATTCTCCTATGGGTTCTCATTTGAGACTACACGTTTAGACGTACAGGCCACACCAAATCTTTTTAAGTTACAACATGTTGTTTAGGAGATACAAGCTAATTTTTTTACGATGCATTATTTCATCTCGTAAAGTTTAACTTTTTCCAATAAGTATGTATTTGCCTCTACTCTGCAACACTGTATTTCCTTATAACGTGGTATTCTTACATATTATTTCGAGAGAAAACTCTCCTGTGCGTTCTCGGATTTCCTTAAACCGTTGTGTTCTGACAAATTTTGAAGAAAGAAAATTCTCCTGTGGGTTCTCTTATGATGCTACACGTTTAGACATGCACGCCACACCAAATCCTTTCGAGTTACCACGTGTTGTTTAGGAGATACAGGCTAATTTTGTACGATGTGTTATTTCTTCTCGTAAATTGTTTCCAATACGTACGTATTTGTCTTTCTCTGCAACACTGTATTTCCTTATAACGTGGTATTCTTACATATTCTTTCGAGGGAAAACTCTCCTGAGCGTTCTCTTTTGAGGCTACATGTTTAGACATACAAGCAACACCAAAGCTTTTCGAGTTACAACGTGTTGTTTAGGAAAAACTAGATAATTTCGCACGATGCGAGATTTCCATAAACGTGGTTTTCTGAAAAATTTGACAATAGAAAGTTCTCCTGTGGGTTCTCTTTTGAGGCTACATGTTTAGACGTACACGCCACACCAAATCTGTTCGAGTTACAACGTGTTGTTTAGGAGATACAAGCTAATATTTTACAATGTGTTAATTCTTCTCATAAAGTGTTTCCAATACGTACGTATTTGTCTTTACTCTGCAACATTGTATTTCCTTAAACGTGGTATTCTTACATATTCTTTCGATAGAAAACTGTCCTGTGCGTTCCCTTTTGTGGCTACACACTTAGACATACAGGCAACACCAAAGCTATTCAAGTTACAACATGTAGTTTAGGAAAAAGAAGATGATTTCGCAGGACGCGGGATTTCCTTAAAACGTGGTTTTCTGAAAAATTTTGACGAAAGAAAATTCTCCTGTGGGTTCTCTTTTGTGGCTACACATTTAGACATACACGCCACACCAAAACCTTTCGAGTTACAATGGGCTTTTTAGGAAATACAAGCTAATTTTGTACGATGCATTATTTCTTCTCGTAAAGTGTTTCAAATACGTATGTATCTATCTTTACTCTGCAACACTGTACTTCCTTATAACGTGGTATTCTTACATATTCGTTCGAGAGAAAACTCTCCTGTGCGTTCTCTTTTAAGGCTACACGCTTAGACATACACGCAGCACCAATGCTTTTCAAGTTACAACGTGTTGTTTAGGAAAAACAAGATAATTTCGCACGATGCGGGATTTCCTTAAAACGTTTTTTTCTGACAAATTTTGACGAAAGAAAATTCTCCTGTGGGTTCTCTTTTGAGGCTACACGTTTAGACTTACATGCCACACCAAATCTTTTCGAGTTACAACATGTTGTTTAGGAGATACAAGCTAATTTTGTAATATGCATTATTTCTTCTCGTAAAGTGTTTCCAATACATACGTATCTGTCTTTACTCTGCAACACTGTATTTCCTTATAACGTGGTATTCTTATATATTCTTTCGAGAGAAAACTCTCCTGTGCGTTCTCTTTTGAGGCCATACGTTTAGACATACACGCAACACCAAAGCTTTTGGAGTTATAACGTGTTGTTTAGGAAAAACAAGATAATTTCGCACAATGCGGGATTTCCTTAAAACGTGGTTTTCTGACAAATTTGACGAAAGAAAATTCTCCTGTGGGTTCTCGTTGAGGCTACACGTTTCAACTTACACGCCACACCAAATCCTTCGAGTTACAACGTGTTGTTTAGGATATACAAGCTAATTTTGTACGATGTATTATTCCTTCTCGTAAAGTGTTTCCAATAAGTAAGTATCTGTCTTTACTCTGCAATACTGTATTTCCTTATAACGTGGTATTCTTACATATTCTTTCGAGAGAATACTCTACTGTGCATTCTCTTTTGAGGCTACACACTTAGACATACACGCAACACCAAAGCTTTTCGAGTTACAATGTGTTGTTTAGGAAAACAAGATGATTTCGCATGATGCAGGATGTCCTTAAAACGTGGTTTTCTGAAAAAATTTTGACGAGAGAAAATTCTCCAGTGGGTTCTCTTTTGAGGCTACACGTTTAGATGTAAACACCACAGCAAATCTTTTCGAGTTACAACGTGTTGTTTCGGAGATACAAGCTAATTTTGTACCATGTGTTATTTCTTCTCGTTAAGTGTTTCCAATATGTAAGAATTTGTCTTTACTCTGCAACACCGTATTTCCTTATAACGTGGTATTCTTACATATTCTTTCGAGAGAAAACTCTCCTGTGCGTTCTCTTTTGAGGCTACATGCTTAGACATACACGTAACACCAAAGCTTTTCGAGTTACAACGTGTTGTTTAGGAAAAACAAGATAATTTCGCACAATGCGGGATTTCCTCAAAACGTGATTTCTGAAAAATTTTGACGAAAGAAAATTCTCCTGTGGGTTCTCTTTTGAGGCTACGCATTTAGATGTAAACACCACACCAAACAGTTTCAAGTTACAACGTGTTGTTTAGGAGATACAACCTAACTTTGAACGATGCGTTATTTCATCTCTAAAAGTGTTTCCAATAAGTACCTATTTGTCTTTAGTCTGCAACACTGTATTTCCTTCGAACGTGGTATTCTTACATCTTATTTCAAGAGAAAACACTCCTGTGCATTGGCTTTTGAGGATACAGGCTTAGACATACACGCAACAGCAAAGCTTTTCATGTTACAACGTGTTGTTTAGGAAAAACAAGATAATTTCGCACGATGCGGGATTACCATAAAACGTGATTTTCTGACATATTTTGACGAAAGAAAATTCTCCTGTGGGTTCTCTTTTGAGGCTACACATTTAGACGTACATGCCACACCAACTCTTTTCGAGTTACAACGTGTTGTTTAGGAGATACAAGCTAATTTTGTATGATGCGTTATTTCTTCTCATAAAGTGTTTCCAATACGTACGTATTTGTCTTTATTCTGCAACACTGTATTTCCTTATAACGTGGTATTCTTACATATTCTTTTGAGAGAAAACTCTCCTGTGCATTCTCTTTTGAGGCTACACGCTTAGATATACAAGTAACACCAAAGCTTTTCGAGTTACAACATGTTGTTTAGGAAAAACAAGATAATTTCGCACAATGCGGGATTTCCTAAAAACGTGATTTCTGAAAAATTTTGAAAGAAGAAAAATCTCCTCTGGGTTCTCTTTTGAGGCTACAAGTTTAGTCGTACACCCCACACCAAATCGTTTCGAGTGACAACGTGATGTTAAGGAGATACAAGCTAATTTTGAATGATGTGTTATTTCATCTCTAAAAGTGTTTCCAGTACGTACGTATTTGTCTTTAGTCTACAACACTGTATTTCCTTACAACGTGGTATTCTTACATCTTCTTTTGAGAGAAAATTCTCCTGTGGGTTCTCTTTTGAGGCTACACGAGTTACAACGTGTTGTTTAGGAGAGACAAGCTAATTTTTTATAATGCGTTAATTTTTTTCATAAAGTGTTTCCAAGCTAATTTTGAACGATGCATTATTTCTTCCTGTAGCCTCAAAAGAGAACCCTAAACAACACGTTGTAACTCGAAAAGTTTTGGTGTTGCGTGTATGTCTAAACGTGTGGCCTCAAAAGAGAAGGCACAGGAGAGTTTCTCTCGAAAGAATATGTAAGAATACCACGTTATAAGGAAATACAGTGTTGCAGAGTAAAGACAAATACATACGTATTGGAAACACTTTACGAGAAGAAATAACGCATCGTACAAAATTAGCTTGTATCTCCTAAACAACACGTTGTAACTCGAAAATATTTGGTGTGGCGTGTACGTGTAAACATGTAGCCTCAAAAGAGAACCCACAGGATAATTTTCGTTCGTCAATATTTGTCAGAAAACCACGTTTTAAGGAAGTCCCACATCGTGCGAAATTATCTTGTTTTTCCTAAACAACATGTCGTAACTCAAAAAGCTTTGGTGTTGCGTGTATGTCTAAGCGTGTAGCCTCAAAAGAGAAGGCACAGGAGAGTTTTCTCTCGAAAGAATATGTAAGAATACCACGTTATAAGGAAATACAATGTTGCAGTGTAAATACAAATACTTATGTATAGGAAACACTTTACGAGAAGAAATAAAGCATCGTACAAAATTAGCTTTTATCTCCTAAACAACACGTTGTAACTCGAAATATTTTGTGTGTCGTGTACGTCTAAACGTGTAGCCTCAAAAGAGAAGGCACAGGAGAGTTTTCTCTCGAAAGAATATGTAAGAATACCACGTTTTAAGGAAATACAGAGTTGCAGAGTAAAGACAAATATGTACGTATTGGCAACACCTTACGAGAAAAAATAAGGCATCGTACAAAATTAGTCTGTATCTCCTAAACAACACGTTGTAACTGAAAAGGATTTGGTGTGGCGTGTACGTCTAAACGTGTAGCCTCAAAAGAGAACCAACAAGAGAATTTTCTTTGGTCAAAATTTTTCAGAAAACCACGTTTTAAGGAAATCCCGCATCTTGCGAAATTATCTTGTTTTTCCTAAACAACACGTTGTAACTCGAAAAGCTTTGGTGTTGCCTGTATGTCTAAGCGTGTAGCCTCAAGAGAGAAGGCACAGGAGAGTTTTTTCTCGAAAGAATATGTAAGAATACCACGTTTTAAGGAAATACAGTGTTGCAGAGTAAAGACAAATACATTCGTATTGGCAACACTTTACGAGAAGAAATAACGCATCGTACAAAATTAGTCTGTATCTACTAAACAACACGTTGTAACTCGAAAAGATTTGGTGTGGCATGTACGTCTAAATGTGTAGCCTCAAAAGAGAACCCACAGCAGAATTTTCTTACATCAAAATTTGTCAGAAAACCACGTTTTATGGAAATCCCGCATCTTGCGAAATTATCTTGTTTTTCCTAAACAACACGTTGTAACTCGAAAAGCTTTGGTGTTGCGTGTATGTCTAAGCGTGTAGCCTCAAAAGAGAAGGCACAGGAGAGTTTTCTCTCGAAAGAATATGTAACAATACCACGTTATAAGGAAATACAGTGTTGCAGAGTAAAGACAAATACGTACGTATTGGAAACACTTTAGGAGAAGAAATAATGCTTCGTGCAAAATTAGCTTGTATCTCCTAAACAACACGTTTAACTCGAAAAGATTTGGTGTCACCTGTGTGTCTAAACGTGTAGTCTCAAAAGAGAACCCACAGGAGAACTTTCTTTCATCAAATTTTGCCAGAAAACCACATTTTAAAGAAATCCCACATCGTGCGAAATTATCTTGTTTTTCCTAAACAACATGTCGTAACTCGAAAAGCTTTGGTGTTGCGTGTATGCGTAAGCGTGTAGCCTCAAAAGAGAAGGCACAGGAGAGTTTTCTCTCGAAAGAATATGTAAAAATACCACGTTATAAGGAAAGACAGTGTTGCAGAGTAAAGACAAATACTTATGTATAGGAAACACTTTACGAGAAGAAATAACGCATCGTACAAAATTAGCTTTTATCTCCTAAACAACACGTTGTAACTCGAAATATTTTGTGTGGCGTGTACATCTAAACGTGTAGCCTCAAAAGAGAAGGCACAGGAGAGTTTTCTCTCGAAAGAATATGTAAGAATACCACGTTTTAAGGAAATACAGAGTTGCAGAGTAAAGATAAATATGTACGTATTGGCAACACCTTACGAGAAAAAATAAGGCATCGTACAAAATTAGTCTGTATCTCCTAAACAACATGTTGTAACTGAAAAAGATTTGGTGTGGCGTGTACGTCTAAACGTGTAGCCTCAAAAGAGAACCCACAGGCAAATTTTCTTTCGTCAAAATTTTTCAGAAAACCACGTTTTGAGGAAATCCCGCATCTTGCGAAATTATCTTGTTTTTCCTAAACAACACGTTGTAACTCGAAAAGCTTTGGTGTTGCGTGTATGTCTAAGCGTGTAGCCTCAAAAGAGAAGGCACAGGAGAGTTTTTTCTCGAAAGAATATGTAAGAATACCACGTTTTAAGGAAATATCGTGTTGCAGAGTAAAGACAAATACATATGTATTGGCAACACTTTACGAGAAGAAATGACGCATCGTACAAAATTAGTCTGTATCTCCGAAACAAAACGTTGTAACTCGAAAAGATTTGGTGTGGCGTGTACGTCTAAACGTGTAGCCTCAAAAGAGAACCCACAGGAGAATTTTCTTAGGTCAAAATTTGTCAGAAAACCTCGTTTTAAGGAAATCCCGCATCTTGCGAAATTATCTTGTTTTTCCTAAACAACACGTTATAACTAGAAAAGCTTTGGTGTTGCGTGTACATCTAAGCGTGTAGCCTCAAAAGGGAATGCACAGGAGAGTTTTCTCTCGAAAGAATATGTAAGAATACCACGTTATAAGGAAATACAGTGTTGCAGAGTAAAGACAAATACGTAGGTATTGGAAATACTTTACGAGAAGAAATAACTCTTTGTGCAAAATTAGCTTGTATCTCCTAAACAACACGTTGTAACTTGAAATGATTTGGTGTGGCGTGTACATCTAAACGTGTGGCCTCAAAAGAGAACCCACGGGATAATTTTCTCTTGTCAAAATTTGTCAGAAAACCACGTTTTATGGAAATCCCTCATCGTGCGAAATTATCTAGTTTTTCATAAACAACACGTTATAACTTGAAAAGCTTTGGTGTTGCGTGTATGTCTAAGCCTATAGCCTCAAAAGAGAATGCACAGGAGAGTTTTCTCTCGAAAGAATATGTTAAAATACCACGTTATAAGGAAATACAGAGTTGCAGAGTAAAGACAAATAGGTATGTATTGGAAACACTTTACGAGAAGAAATAACGCATTGTACAAAATTAGCTTGTATCTCCTAAACAACACGTTGTAACTCGAAAGGATTTGGTGTGGCCTGTACGTCTAAATGTGTAGCCTCAAAAGAAAACCCACAGGATAATTTTCTTTCGTTAAAATTTTTCAGAAAACCACATTTTATGGAAATCCCGCATCGTTCGAAATTATCTTGTTTTTCCTAAACAACATATAGTAACTCGAAAATCTTTTGTTTGCGTGTATGTCTAAGGGTGTAGCCTCAAAAGAGAAGGCACAGGAGAGTTTTCTCTCGAAAGAATATGTAAGAATACCACGTTATAAGGAAATACAGTGTTGAAGAGTAAAGACAAATACGTACATATTGGAAACACTTTACGAGAAGAAATAACGCATCGTACAAAATTAGCTTGTATCTCCTAATCAACACGTTGTAACTCGAACTGATTTGGTGTGCTGTTTACATCTAAACGTGTAGCCTCCAAAGAGAACCCACAGGAGAATTTTGTTTCGTCAAAATTTGTCAGAAAACCACGTTTTAAGGAAATACCGCATCGTGTGAAATTACCTTGTTTTTCCTAAACAACACGTTGTATCTCGAAAAGCTTTGGTGTTGTGTGTAGGTCTAAGCGTGTAGCCTCAAAAGAGAACACAGAGGAGAGTTTTCTCTCGAAAGAATATGTAAGAATACCACGTTATAAGTACATACAGTGTTGCAGAGTAAAGATAAATAGGTACGTATTGTAAATACTTTATGAGAAGAATTAATGCATGGTACAAAATTAGCTTGTATCTCCTAAACAACTCCTTGTAACTCGAAAGGATTTGGTGTGGCTCGTACGTATACATGTGTAACCTCAAAAAAGAACCCACAGGAGAACTTTCTTTCGTCAAAATTTGTCCAAAAACCACGTTTTAGGGAAATCTCTCATCGTGCAAAATTATCTTGTTTTTCCTAAACAACACGTTGTAACTCAAAAAGCTTTGGTGTTGCGTGTATGTCTGAGCTTGTAGCCTCTAAAGAGAACGCACAGGAGAGTTTTCTCTCGAAAGAACATGTAAGAATACAACGTTATAAGGAAATACAGTGTTGCAGAGTAAAGACAAATACGTACGTATTGGAAACACTTTACGAGAAGAAATAACTCATCGTAAAAAATTAGCTTGTATCTCCTAAACAACACGTGGTAACTCGAAAGGATTTGGTGTGGCGTGTACTTCTAAACGTGTAGCCTCAAAAGAGAACCTACAGGAGAATTTTCTTTCGTCAAAATTTGTCAGAAAACCACGTTTTAAGGTAATCCTGCATTGTGCGAAATTATCTTGTTTTTCCTAAACAACACGTTGTAACTCGAAAAGCTTTGGTATTGCCTGTATGTCTAAGTGTGTAGCCTCAAAAGGGAACGCACAGGATAGTTTTCTCTCGAAATAATATGTAAGAATACCACGTTATAAGGAAATACAATGTTGCAGAGTAAAGACAAATGCATACTTACTGGAAACACTTTACGAGAAGAATTAACGCATTGCAAAAAATTAGCTTGTATCTCCTAAACAACACGTTGTAACTCGAAAAGATTTGGTGTGGCGTGTACGTCTAAATATGTAGCCTCAAAAGAGAACCCACAGGAGAATTTTCTTTCGTCAAAATTTTTCAGAAAACCACGTTTTAAGGAAATCCCGCATCGTGCGAAATCATCTCCTTTTTCCTAAACAACATGTTGTGACTCGAAAAGCTTTGGTGTTGCGTGTATGTGTAAGCGTGGAGCCTCAAAAGAGAAGGCACAGGAGAGTTTTCTCTCGAGAGAATATGTAAGAATACCACGTTATAAGGAAATACAATTTTGCAGATTAAAACAAATAAGTACATATTGGAAACACTTTACGAGAAGAAATAACGCATCGTACAAAATTAACTTGTATCACCAAACAGCACGTTGTAAATCGAAATGATTTGGTGTGACGTGTATGTCTAAACGTGTAGCCTAAAGAGAGAACCCACAGGATAATTTTCTTTCATCAAAATTTGTCAGAAACCACGTTTTAAGGAAATCTCACATCGTGCGAAATTATCTTGTTTTTCCTAAACACCACGCTGTAACTCGAAAAGCTTTGGTGTTGCGTGTAGCCTCAAAAGAGAACGCACAAGAGAGTTTTCTCTTGAAAGATTATGTACGAATACCACGTTATAAGGAAATACAATTTTGCAGAGTAAAGACAAATAAGTACATACTGGAAACACTTTACGAGAAGAAATAACGCATCGTACAAAATTAGATTGTATCTCCTAAACAACACGTTGTAACTCGAAAAGATTTGGTGTGACGTGTACGTCTAAAAGTGTAACCTCAAAAGAGAACCCACAAGAGAATTTTCTTCCCTCAAAATTTGTCAGAAACCACGTTTTAAGGAAATCTCTCATCGTGCGAAATTATCTTGTTTTTTTCTAAACAACACGTTGTATCAGGAAAAGATTTGGTGTTGTGTGTATGTCTAAGAGTGTAACCTCAAAAGAGAACGCACAGGATAGTTTTCTCTCGAAAGGATATGTAAGAATACCATGTTATAAGGAAATACAATGTTGCAGAGTCAAGACAAATACGTACGTATTGGAAACACTTTACGAGAAGAATTAACGCATCGTAAAAAATTAGCTTGTATCTCCTAAACAACACGTTGTAACTCGAAAAGATTTGGTGTGGCTCATACCTCTACACGTGTAGCCTCAAAAGAGAACCCACAGGAGAATTTTCTTTATTCAAAATTTTTCAGAAAACCACGTTTTAAGGAAATCCCGCATCGTGCGAAATCATCTATTTTCCAAAACAGCATGTTGTAACTCGAAAAGCTTTGGTGTTGCATGTATGTGTGAGTGTGGAGCCTCAAAAGTGAAGGCACAGGAGAGTTTTCTCTCGAAAGAATATGTAAGAATACCACGTTATAAGGAAATACAATTTTGCAGAGTAAAGACAAATAAGTGCATATTGGAAACACTTTACGAGAAGAAATAACGCATCGTATAAAATTAGCTTGTATCTCCGAAACAACACGTTGTAACTCGAAAATATTTGGTGTGACGTGTACATCTAAAAGTGTAACCTCAAACGAGAACCCACAGCAGAATTTTGTTTCATCAAAATTTGTCAGAAACCACGTTTTAAGGAAATCTCGCATCGTGCGAAATTATCTTGTTTTTCCTAAACAACATGTTGTAACTCAAAAAGCTTTGGTGTTGCGTGTATGTCTAAGCTTGTAGCCTCAAAAGAGAACACACAGGAGAGTTTTCTCTCGAAAGAATATGTAAGAATACCACGTTATAAGGAAATACAGTGTTGCAGAGTAAAGACAACTACATACGTATTGGAAACACTTTAAGAGAAAAAATAACACATCGTACAAAATTAGCTTGTATCTCCTAAACAACACGTTGTAACTCGAAAAGATTTGGTGTGGCTCATACCTCTACACGTGTAGCCTCAAAAGAGAACCCACAGGAGAACTTTCTTTCATCAAAATTTTTCAGAAAACCACGTTTTATGGAAATCTCGCATCGTGCGAAATTATCTTGTTTTTCGTAAACAACACGTTGTAACTAGAAAAGCTTTGGCGTTGCGTGTTTGTCTAAGCGTGTAGCCTCAAAAGAGAATGCACAGGAGAGTTTTCCCTCGAAAGAATATGTAAGAATACCACGTTATAAGGAAATACAGTGTTGCAGAGTAAAGACAAAAAAAGTACGTATTGGAAACTCTATACGAGAAGAAATAACGCATTGTACAATATTTGCTTGTATCTCCTAAACAACACGTGGTAACTCGAAAGGATTTGGTGTGGCGTGTATGTCTAAACGTGTAGCCTCTAAAGAGAACCCACGGGAGAATTTTTTTCCTCCAAATTTGTCAGAAAACCACGTTTTAAGGAAATCCCGCATCGTGCAAAATTATCTTGTTTTTCATAAACAACACGTTGTAACTCGAAAAGAGTTGGTGTTGACTGTATGTCTAAGTGTGTAGCCTCAAAGGGGAACGCACAGGATAGTTTTCCCTCTAAAGAATATGTAAGAATACCACGTTATAAGGAAATACAATGTTGCAGAGTAAAGACAAACGCGTACTTCTTGGAAACACTTTATGAGAAGAATTAACGCATCGTAAAAAAATTAGCTTGTATCTCCTAAACAACACGTTGTAACTCGAAAAGATTTGGTGTTGCATGTACATCTAAACGTGTAGCCTCAAAAGAAAACCCACAGGAGATTTTTCTTTCATCAAAATTTGTCAGAAACCACGTTTTAAGGAAATCTCGCATCGTGCGAAATTATCTTGTTTTTCCTAAACAACACGTTGTAACTCGAAAACCTTTGGTGTTGCGTGTATATCTAAGCATGTAGCCTCAAAAGAGAACGCACAGGAGAGTTTTCCCTCGAAATAATATGTACGAATACCACGTTATAAGGAAATACAGTGTTGCAGAGTATAGACAAATAAGTACGAATTGGAAACACTTTACGAGAAGAAATAAGGCATCGTAAAAAATTGGCTTGTATCTCCTAAACAACACGTTGTACCTCGAAAAGATTTGGTGTGGCTCATACGTCTACACGTGTAGCCTCAAAAAAGAACGAACAGGAGAACTTTCTTTCGTTAAAATTTCTCAGGAAACCACGTTTTAAGGAAATACCGCATCATGCAAAATTATCTTGTTTTTCCTAAACAGCATGATGTAACTCGAAAAGCTTTGGTGATGCATGTATGTCTAAGTGTGTAACCTCTAAAGAGAACGCACAGGATAGTTTTCTCTCGAAAGAATATGTAAGAATACTACGTTATTAGGAAATACAATGTTGCAGAGTAAAAACACATACGTACCTATTGGAAAAACTTTACAAGAAGAATTAACGCATCGTACAAAATTAGCTTGTATCTCCTAAACAACACGTGGTAACTCGAAAGGATTTGGTGTGGTGTGTACGTCTAAACATGTAGCCTCAAAAGAGAACCCACAGGAGAATTTACTTTCATCAACATTTTTCAGAAAACCACGTTTTAAGGAAATCCCGCATCGTGTGAAATGATCTTCTTTTTCCTAAACAACATGTTGTACCTCGAAAAGCTTTGGTGTTGCGTGTATGTGTAAGCATGGAGCGACAAAAGGGACAGCACAGGAGAGTTTTCACTCGAAAGAATATGTAAGAATACCACATTATAAGGAAATACAATTTTGCAGAGTAAAGACAAATAAGTACTTATTGGTAACACTTTACGAGAAGAAATAACGCATCATTCAAAATTAGCTGGTATCTCCTAAACAACACGTTGTAACTCGAAAAGATTTGGTGTGACGTGTATGTCTAAACGTGTAGCCTCAAAAGAGAACCCACAGGAGAATTTTCTATCATCAAAATTTGTCAAAAACCACGTTTTAAGGAAATCTCGCATCGTGCGAAATTATCTTGTTTTTCCTAAACAACACGTTGTAACTCGAAAAGCTTTGGTGTTGCGTGTATGTCTAAGCTTTTAGCCTCAAAAGAGAACGCACAGGAGAGTTTTCTCTCGAACGAATATGTAAGAATACCACGTTATAAGAAAATACAGTGTTGCAGAGTAAAGACAAATACGTACGTATTGGAAACACTTGAAGAGAAGAAATAACGCATCATACAAAATTAGCTTGTATCTCCTAAACAACACGTTGTAACTCGAAAAGATTTGGTGTGGCTCGTACCTCTACACGTGTAGCCTCAAAAGAGAACCCACAGGAGAACTTTCTTTCGTCAAAATTTTTCAGAAAACCACGTTTTATGGAAATCTCGCTTCAAGCGAAATTATCTTGTTTTTCCTAAAAAACACATTGTAACTCGAAAAGCTTTGGCGTTGCGTGTTTGTCTAAGCGTGTAGCCTCAAAGAGAACGCACAGGAGAGTTTTCCCTCGAAATAATATGTAAGAATACCACGTTATAAGGAAATACAGTGTTGCAGAGTAAAGACAAATAAGTACGTATTGGAAACACTTTACCAGAGGAAATAATGCATTGTTCAAAATTTGCTTGTATCTCCTAAACAACACGTTGTAACTCGAAAAGATTTGGTGTGGCTCATATGTCTACACGTGTAGCCTCAAAAGAGAATGCACAGGAGAACTTTCTTTCGTCAAAATTTCTCAGGAAACCACGTTTTAAGGAAATCCCGCATCGTGCAAAATTATCTTGTTTTTCCTAAACAACACTATGTAACTCGAAAATCTTTGGTGTTGCATGTATGTCTAAGTGTGTAGCCTCAAAAGAGAACGCACAGGAGAGTTTTCCCTCGAAAGAATATGTAAGAATACCACGTTATAAGGAAATACAGTGTAGCAGAATAAAGACAAATATGTACGTATTGGAAACACTTTACGAGAAGAAATAAAGCATCGTAAAAAATTTGCTTGTATCTCCTAAACATGTTGTAACTTGAAAAGATTTGGTGTGGCTCGTACGTCTAAAAGTGTAGCCTCCAAAGAGAACCCACAGGAGAATTTTCTTTCGTCAAAATTTGTCAGAAAACCACGTTTTAAGGAAATCCCGCATCGTGCAAAATTATCTTGTTTTTCCAAAACAACACGTTGTAACTCGAAAAGCTTTGGTGTTGCGTGTATGTCAAAGCATGTAGCCTCTAAAGAGAACGCACAGGAGAGTTTTCTCTCGAAAGAACATGTAAGAATACAACGTTATAAGGAAATACAGTGTTGCAGAGTAAAGACAAATACATACGTATTGGAAACACTTTATGAGAAGAAATAACACATCGTACAAAATTAGCTTGTATCTTCTAAACAACACGTGATAACTCGAAAGGATTTGGTGTCGCGTGCACGTCTAAACGTATAGCCTCAAAAGAGAACCCACAGGAGAATTTTCTTTCGTCAAAATTTGTCAGAACACAACGTTTTAAGGAAATCCCGCATCATGCGAAATTATCTTGTTTTTCATAAACAACACGTTGTAACTCGAAAAGCTTTGGTGTTGCCTGTATGTCTAAGTGTGTAGCCTCAAAAGGGAACGCAAAGGATAGTTTTCTCTCGAAAGAATATGTAGGAATACCACGTTATAAGGAAATACAATGTTGCAGAGTAAAGACAAATACGTACGTATTGGAAACACTTTATGAGAAGAAATAAGGCATCGTACAAAATTAGCTTGTATCTCCTAAACAACACGTGGTAACTCGAAAGGATTTGGTGTGACGTGTACGTCTAAACGTGTAGCCTCAAAAGAGAACCCACAGGAGAATTTTCTTTCGTTAAAATTTTCAGAAAACCACGTTTTAAGGAAATCCCGCATTGTGGGATATCATCTTCTTTTTCCTAAACAACATGTTGTAACTCGAAAAGCTTTGGTGTTGCGTGTACTTGTAAGCATGGAGCCTCCAAAGGGAAAGCACAGGAGAGTTTTCTCTCGAAAGAAAATGTAAGAATACCACGTTATAAGGAAATACAATTTTCCAGAGTAAAGACATATAAGTACATATTGGTAACACTTTATGAGAAGAAATAACGCATCATTCAAAATTAGCTTGTATCTCCTAAACAACACGATGTAACTCGAAAGGATTTGGTGTGACGTGTATGTCTAAACGTGTAGCCTCAAAAGAGAACCCACAGGAGAATTTTCTTTCATCAAAATTTGTCAGAAACTACGTTTTGAGGAATTCTCGCATTCTGCAAAATTATCTTGTTTTTCCTAAACAACACGTTGTAAATCAAAACCTTTGGTGTTGCGTGTATGTCTAAGCATGTAGCCTCAAAAGAGAATGCACAGGAGAGTTTTCTCTCGAAAGAATATGTAAGAATACCACGTTATAAGGAAATACAGTGTTGCAGAGTAAAGACAAATTCGTACATATTGGAAACACTTTAAGAGAAGAAATAACACATCGTACAAAATTAGCTTGTATCTCCTAAGCAACACGTTGTAACTCGAAAAGATTTGGTGTGGCTCGTACCTCTACACGTGTAGCCTCAAAAGAGAACCCACAGGAGAACTTTCTTTTGTCAAATTTTTTCAGAAAACCACGTTTTATGGAAATCTCGCATCGTGCAAAATTATCTTGTTTTTCCAAAACAACACGTTGTAACTCGAAAAGCTTTGGTGTTGCGTGTATGTCTAAGCGTGTATCCTCTAAAGAGAACACACAGGAGAGTTTTCTCTCGAAAGAACATGTAAGAATACAACGGTATAAGGAAATACAGTGTTGCAGAGTAAAGACAAATACTTACTTATTGGAAACACTTTACGAGATGAAATAACACATCATACAAAATTAGCTTGTATCTCCTAAACAACACGTGGTAACTCAAAAGGATTTGGTGTGGCATGTACCTCTAAACATGTAGCCTCAAAAGAGAACCCACAGGACTATTTTCTTTCATCAAAATTTGTCAGAAAACCACGTTTTAAGGAAATACCGCATCGTGCGAAATCATCTTGTTTTTCATAAACAACACGTTATACCTCGAAAAGCTTTGGTGTTGCCTTTATGTCTAAGTGTGTAGCCTCAAAAGGGAACGCACAGGATAGTTTTCTCTCGAAAGAATGTGTAAGAATACCACGTTATAAGGAAATACAGTGTTGCAGAGTAAAGACAAATACGTACATATTGGAAACACTTTACGAGAAGAATTAACGCATCATACAAAATTAGCTTGTATCTCCTAAACAATACGTTGTATCTCGGAAAGATTTGGTGTGGCGTGTACGTCTAAACATGTAGCCTCAAAAGAGAACCCACAGCAGAATTTTCTTTCGTCAAAATTTGTCAGAAAACCACGTTTTAAGGAAATCCCGCATCGTGGGAAATCATCTTCTTTTTCCTAAACAACATGTTGTAACTCGAAAAGCTTTGGTGTTGCGTGTATGTGTAAGCGTCGAGCCTCAAAAGAGAAGGCACAGGAGAGTTTTCTCTCGAAAGAATATGTAAGAATACCACGTTTTTACGAAATACAATTTTGCAGAGTAAAGACAAATAAGTACATATTGGAAACACTTTAGGTGAAGAAATAATGCATCGTACAAAATTAGCTTGTATCTCCTAAACAACACGTTGTAAATCGAAAAGATTTGGTGTGACGTGTATGTCTAAACGTGTACCCTCAAAAGAGAACCGACAGGAGAATTTTCTTTCATCAAAATTTGTCAGAAACCACGTTTTAAGGAAATCTCGCATTGTGCGAAATTATCTTGTTTTTCCTTAAAAACACGTTGTAACTCGAAAAGTTTTGGTGTTGCGTGTATATCTAAGCTTGTAGCCTCACAAGAGAACGCACAGGAGACTTTTTTCTCGAAAGAATATGGAAGAATACCACGTTATAAGGAAATACAGTGTTGCAGAGTAAAGACAAATACGTACCTATTTGAAACACTTTATGAGAAGAAATAACGCATCGAACAAAATTAGCTTGTATCTCCTAAACAACACGTTGTAACTCGAAAAGATTTGGTGTGGCTCGTTCTTCTACACGTGTAGCCTCAAAAGAGAACCCACAGGAGAACTTTCTTTCTTCAAAATTTTTCAGAAAACCACGTTTTATGGAAATCTCGCATCGTGCGAAATTATCTTGTTTTTCCTAAACAACACTTTGTAACTCGAAAAGCTTTGGCGTTGCGTGTTTGTCTAAGCGTGTAGCCTCAAAAGAGAATGCACAGGAGAGTTTTCCCTTGAAAGAATATGTAAGAATACCACGTTATAAGGAAATACAGTGTTGTAGAGTAAAGACAAATAAGTACGTATTGGAAACACTTTAAGAGAAGAAATAACGCATAGTACAAAATTTGCTTCTATCTCCTAAACAACACGTTGTAACTTGAAAAGATTTGGTTTGGCTTGTACGTATGCACGTGTAACCTCAAAAGAGAATCCACAGGAGAACTTTCTTTCGTCAAAATTTGTCAGAAAACCACGTTTTAAGGAAATCCCGCATCGTGCAAAATTATCTTGTTTTTCCTAAACAACAAGTTGTAACTCAAAAAGCTTTGGTGTCGCGTGTATGTCTAAGCGTGTAGCCTCTAAAGAGAACACACAGGAGAGTTTTCTCTCGAAAGAACATGTAAGAATACAACGTTATAAGGAAATACAGTGTTGCAGAGTAAAGGCAAATAAATACGTATTGGAAACACTTTACCAGAAGAAATAACGCATCATATAAATTAGATTGTATCTCCTAAACAACATGTGGTAACTCAAAAGGATTTGGTGTGGCGTGTACGTCTAAACGTGTAGCCTTAAAAGAGAACCCACAGGAGATTTTTCTTTCATCAAAATTTGTTAGAAACCACGTTTTAAGGAAATCCCGCATCGTGCGAAATTACCTTCTTTTTCCTAAACAACACGTTGTAATTAGAAAAGCTTTGGTGTTGCGTGTATGTCTAAGCGTGTAAGCGCAAAAGGGAATGCACAGGAGAGTTTTCTCTCGAAAGAATATGTAAGAATACCACATTATAAGGAAATACGGTGTTGCAGAGTAAAGACAACTACGTACGTATTGGAAACTCTTTATGAGAAGAAATTACCCATTGTACAAAAATAGCTTGTATCTCCTAAACAACATGTTGTAACTCGAAAAGATTTTGTGTGGCTCGTACTTCTACATGTGAGCCTCAAAAGAGAACCCACAGGAAAACTTTCTTTCTCAAGATATTTCAGAAAACCACGTTTTAAGGAAATCTCGCATTGTGCGAAATTATCTTGTTTTTCCTAAACAACACGTTGTAACTCGAAAAGCTTTGGCGTCGTGTGTTTGTCTAAGCGTGTAGCCTCAAAGGAGAACACACAGGAGAGTTTTCCCTCGAAAGAATATGTAAGAATACCATGTTATAAGGAAATACAGTGTTGCAGAGTAAAGACAAATAAGTACTTATTGGAAACACTTTACGAGAAGAAATAAAGCATCTTACAAAATTTGCTTGTATCTCCTAAACAACACGTTCTAACTCGAAAAGATTTGGTGTGGCTCGTACGTCTACACGTGTAGCCTCAAAAGAGAACCCACAGAAGAACTTTCTTTCGTCAAAGTTGTCAGAAAACAACGTTTTAAGGAAATCCCACATCGTGCAAAATTATCTTGTTTTTCCTAAACAACACGTTGTAACTCAAAAAGCTTTGGTGTTGCGTGTATGTCTAAGCATGTAGCCTCTACAGAGAACGCACAGGAGAGTTTTCTCTCGAAAGAACATGTAAGAATAAAACATTATAAAGAAATACAGTGTTGCAGAGTAAAGACAAATATGTACGTATCGGAAAGACTTTACGAGAAGAAATAACGCATCTTACAAAATTAGCTTGTATCTCCTAAACAACACGTGGTAACTCGAAAGGATTTGGTGTGACGTGTATGTCTAAACGTGTACCCTCAAAAGAGAACCCACAGGAGAATTTTCTTTCATCAAAATTTGTCAAAAACCACGTTTTAAGGAAATCTCACATCGTGCGAAATTATCTTGTTTTTCCTAAACAACATGTTTTAACTCGAAAAGCTTTGGTGTTGCGTGTATGTCTAAGCTTTTAGCCTCAAAAGAGAACGCACAGGAGAGTTTTCTCTCGAACGAATATGTAAGAATACCACGTTGTAAGAAAATACAGTGTTGCAGAGTAAAGACAAATACGTACGTATTGGAAACACTTGAAGAGAAGAAATAATGCATCATACAAAATTAGCTTGTATCTCCTAAACAACACGTTGTAACTCGAAAAGATTTGGTGTGGCTCGTACCTCTACACGTGTAGCCTCAAAAGAGAACCCACAGGAGAACTTTCTTTCGTCAAAATTTTTCAGAAAACCACGTTTTATGGAAATCCCGCTTCAAGCGAAATTATCTTGTTTTTCCTAAAAAACACATTGTAACTCGAAAAGCTTTGGCGTTGCGTGTTTGTCTAAGCGTGTAGCCTCAAAGAGAACGCACAGGAGAGTTTTCCCTCGAAATAATATGTAAGAATACCACGTTATAAGGAAATACAGTGTTGCAGAGTAAAGACAAATAAGTACGTATTGGAAACACTTTACCAGAGGAAATAATGCATTGTTCAAAATTTGCTTGTATCTCCTAAACAACACGTTGTAACTCGAAAAGATTTGGTGTGGCTCATATGTCTACACGTGTAGCCTCAAAAGAGAATGCACAGGAGAACTTTCTTTCGTCAAAATTTCTCAGGAAACCACGTTTTAAGGAAATCCCGCATCGTGCAAAATTATCTTGTTTTTCCTAAACAACACTATGTAACTCGAAAATCTTTGGTGTTGCATGTATGTCTAAGTGTGTAGCCTCAAAAGAGAACGCACAGGAGAGTTTTCCCTCGAAAGAATATGTAAGAATACCACGTTATAAGGAAATACAGTGTAGCAGAATAAAGACAAATACGTACGTATTGGAAACACTTTACGAGAAGAAATAAAGCATCGTAAAAAATTTGCTTGTATCTCCTAAACATGTTGTAACTTGAAAAGATTTGGTGTGGCTCGTTCGTCTAAAAGTGTAGCCTCCAAAGAGAACCCACAGGAGAACTTTCTTTCGTCAGAATTTGTCAGAAAACCACGTTTTAAGGAAATCCCGCATCGTGCAAAATTATCTTGTTTTTCCAAAACAACACGTTGTAACTCGAAAAGCTTTGGTGTTGCGTGTATATCAAAGCATGTAGCCTCTAAAGAGAACGCACAGGAGAGTTTTCTCTCGAAAGAACATGTAAGAATACAACGTTATAAGGAAATACAGTGTTGCAGAGTAAAGACAAATACATACGTATTGGAAACACTTTATGAGAAGAAATAACACATCGTACAAAATTAGCTTGTATCTTCTAAACAACACGTGATAACTCAAAAGGATTTGGTGTCGCGTGCACGTCTAAACGTATAGCCTCAAAAGAGAACCCACAGGAGAATTTTCTTTCGTCAAAATTTGTCAGAACACAACGTTTTAAGGAAATCCCGCATCATGCGAAATTATCTTGTTTTTCATAAACAACACGTTGTAACTCGAAAAGCTTTGGTGTTGCCTGTATGTCTAAGTGTGTAGCCTCAAAAGGGAACGCAAAGGATAGTTTTCTCTCGAAAGAATATGTAGGAATACCACGTTATAAGGAAATACAATGTTGCAGAGTAAAGACAAATACGTACGTATTGGAAACACTTTACGAGAAGAAATAAGGCATCGTACAAAATTAGCTTGTATCTCCTAAACAACACGTGGTAACTCGAAAGGATTTGGTGTGACGTGTACGTCTAAACGTGTAGCCTCAAAAGAGAACCCACAGGAGAATTTTCTTTCGTTAAAATTTTCAGAAAACCACGTATTAAGGAAATCCCGCATTGTGGGATATCATCTTCTTTTTCCTAAACAACATGTTGTAACTCGAAAAGCTTTGGTGTTGCGTGTACTTGTAAGCATGGAGCCTCCAAAGGGAAAGCACAGGAGAGTTTTCTCTCGAAAGAAAATATAAGAATACCACGTTATAAGGAAATACAATTTTCCAGAGTAAAGACATATAAGTACATATTGGTAACACTTTATGAGAAGAAATAACGCATCATTCAAAATTAGCTTGTATCTCCTAAACAACACGATGTAACTCGAAAGGATTTGGTGTGACGTGTATGTCTAAACGTGTAGCCTCAAAAGAGAACCCACAGGAGAATTTTCTTTCATCAAAATTTGTCAGAAACTACGTTTTGAGGAATTCTCGCATTCTGCAAAATTATCTTGTTTTTCCTAAACAACACGTTGTAAATCAAAACCTTTGGTGTTGCGTGTATGTCTAAGCATGTAGCCTCAAAAGAGAATGCACAGGAGAGTTTTCTCTCCAAAGAATATGTAAGAATACCACGTTATAAGGAAATACAGTGTTGCAGAGTAAAGACAAATTCGTACATATTGGAAACACTTTAAGAGAAGAAATAACACATCGTACAAAATTAGCTTGTATCTCCTAAGCAACACGTTGTAACTCGAAAAGATTTGGTGTGGCTCGTACCTCTACATGTGTAGCCTCAAAAGAGAACCCACAGGAGAACTTTCTTTTGTCAAATTTTTTCAGAAAACCACGTTTTATGGAAATCTCGCATCGTGCAAAATTATCTTGTTTTTCCAAAACAACACGTTGTAACTCGAAAAGCTTTGGTGTTGCGTGTATGTCTAAGCGTGTATCCTCTAAAGAGAACACACAGGAGAGTTTTCTCTCGAAAGAACATGTAAGAATACAACGGTATAAGGAAATACAGTGTTGCAGAGTAAAGACAAATACTTACTTATTGGAAACACTTTACGAGATGAAATAACACATCATACAAAATTAGCTTGTATCTCCTAAACAACACGTGGTAACTCAAAAGGATTTGGTGTGGCATGTACCTCTAAACATGTAGCCTCAAAAGAGAACCCACAGGACTATTTTCTTTCATCAAAATTTGTCAGAAAACCACGTTTTAAGGAAATACCGCATCGTGCGAAATCATCTTGTTTTTCATAAACAACACGTTATACCTCGAAAAGCTTTGGTGTTGCCTTTATGTCTAAGTGTGTAGCCTCAAAAGGGAACACACAGGATAGTTTTCTCTCGAAAGAATGTGTAAGAATACCACGTTATAAGGAAATACAGTGCTGCAGAGTAAAGACAAATACGTACATATTGGAAACACTTTACGAGAAGTATTAACGCATCATACAAAATTAGCTTGTATCTCCTAAACAATACGTTGTATCTCGGAAAGATTTGGTGTGGCGTGTACGTCTAAACATGTAGCCTCAAAAGAGAACCCACAGCAGAATTTTCTTTCGTCAAAATTTATCAGAAAACCACGTTTTAAGGAAATCCCGCATCGTGGGAAATCATCTTCTTTTTCCTAAACAACATGTTGTAACTCGAAAAGCTTTGGTGTTGCGTGTATGTGTAAGCGTGGAGCCTCAAAAGAGAAGGCACAGGAGAGTTTTCTCTCGAAAGAATATGTAAGAATACCACGTTTTTACGAAATACAATTTTGCAGAGTAAAGACAAATAAGTACATATTGGAAACACTTTAGGTGAAGAAATAACGCATCGTACAAAATTAGCTTGTATCTCCTAAACAACACGTTGTAAATCGAAAAGATTTGGTGTGACGTGTATGTCTAAACGTGTACCCTCAAAAGAGAACCGACAGGAGAATTTTCTTTCATCAAAATTTGTCAGAAACCACGTTTTAAGGAAATCTCTCATCGTGCGAAATTATCTTGTTTTTCCTTAAAAACACGTTGTAACTCGAAAAGCTTTGGTGTTGCGTGTATATCTAAGCTTGTAGCCTCACAAGAGAACGCACAGGAGACTTTTTTCTCGAAAGAATATGGAAGAATACCACGTTATAAGGAAATACAGTGTTGCAGAGTAAAGACAAATACGTACCTATTTGAAACACTTTATGAGAAGAAATAACGCATCGAACAAAATTAGCTTGTATCTCCTAAACAACACGTTGTAACTCGAAAAGATTTGGTGTGGCTCGTTCTTCTACACGTGTAGCCTCAAAAGAGAACCCACAGGAGAACTTTCTTTCTTCAAAATTTTTCAGAAAACCACGTTTTATGGAAATCTCGCATCGTGCGAAATTATCTTGTTTTTCCTAAACAACACTTTGTAACTCGAAAAGCTTTGGCGTTGCGTGTTTGTCTAAGCGTGTAGCCTCAAAAGAGAATGCACAGGAGAGTTTTCCCTCGAAAGAATATGTAAGAATACCACGTTATAAGGAAATACAGTGTTGTAGAGTAAAGACAAATAAGTACGTATTGGAAACACTTACTGAGAAGAAATAACGCATAGTACAAAATTTGCTTCTATCTCCTAAACAACACGTTGTAACTTGAAAAGATTTGGTGTGGCTCGTACGTATGCACGTGTAACCTCAAAAGAGAATCCACAGGAGAACTTTCTTTCGTCAAAATTTGTCAGAAAACCACGTTTTAAGGAAATCCCGCATCGTGCAAAATTATCTTGTTTTTCCTAAACAACAAGTTGTAACTCAAAAAGCTTTGGTGTCGCGTGTATGTCTAAGCGTGTAGCCTCTAAAGAGAACACACAGGAGAGTTTTCTCTCGAAAGAACATGTAAGAATACAACGTTATAAGGAAATACAGTGTTGCAGAGTAAAGGCAAATAAATACGTATTGGAAACACTTTACCAGAAGAAATAACGCATCATATAAATTAGATTGTATCTCCTAAACAACATGTGGTAACTCAAAAGGATTTGGTGTGGCGTGTACGTCTAAACGTGTAGCCTTAAAAGAGAACCCACAGGAGATTTTTCTTTCATCAAAATTTGTTAGAAACCACGTTTTAAGGAAATCCCGCATCGTGCGAAATTACCTTCTTTTTCCTAAACAACACGTTGTAACTTGAAAAGCTTTGGTGTTGCGTGTATGTCTAAGCGTGTAAGCGCAAAAGAGAATGCACAGGAGAGTTTTCTCTCGAAAGAATATGTAAGAATACCACATTATAAGGAAATACGGTGTTGCAGAGTAAAGACAACTACGTACGTATTGGAAACTCTTTATGAGAAGAAATTACCCATTGTACAAAAATAGCTTGTATCTCCTAAACAACATGTTGTAACTCGAAAAGATTTTGTGTGGCTCGTACTTCTACATGTGAGCCTCAAAAGAGAACCCACAGGAAAACTTTCTTTCTCAAGATATTTCAGAAAACCACGTTTTAAGGAAATCTCGCATTGTGCGAAATTATCTTGTTTTTCCTAAACAACACGTTGTAACTCGAAAAGCTTTGGCGTCGTGTGTTTGTCTAAGCGTGTAGCCTCAAAGGAGAACACACAGGAGAGTTTTCCCTCGAAAGAATATGTAAGAATACCATGTTATAAGGAAATACAGTGTTGCAGAGTAAAGACAAATAAGTACTTATTGGAAACACTTTACGAGAAGAAATAAAGCATCTTACAAAATTTGCTTGTATCTCCTAAACAACACGTTCTAACTCGAAAAGATTTGGTGTGGCTCGTACGTCTACACGTGTAGCCTCAAAAGAGAACCCACAGAAGAACTTTCTTTCGTCAAAGTTGTCAGAAAACAACGTTTTAAGGAAATCCCACATCGTGCAAAATTATCTTGTTTTTCCTAAACAACACGTTGTAACTCAAAAAGCTTTGGTGTTGCGTGTATGTCTAAGCATGTAGCCTCTACAGAGAACGCACCGGAGAGTTTTCTCTCGAAAGAACATGTAAGAATAAAACATTATAAAGAAATACAGTGTTGCAGAGTAAAGACAAATATGTACGTATAGGAAAGACTTTACGAGAAGAAATAACGCATCTTACAAAATTAGCTTGTATCTCCTAAACAACACGTGGTAACTCGAAAGGATTTGGTGTGACGTGTATGTCTAAACGTGTACCCTCAAAAGAGAACCCACAGGAGAATTTTCTTTCATCAAAATTTGTCAAAAACCACGTTTTAAGGAAATCTCACATCGTGCGAAATTATCTTGTTTTTCCTAAACAACATGTTTTAACTCGAAAAGCTTTGGTGTTGCGTGTATGTCTAAGCTTTTAGCCTCAAAAGAGAACGCACAGGAGAGTTTTCTCTCGAACGAATATGTAAGAATACCACGTTGTAAGAAAATACAGTGTTGCAGAGTAAAGACAAATACGTACGTATTGGAAACACTTGAAGAGAAGAAATAATGCATCATACAAAATTAGCTTGTATCTCCTAAACAACACGTTGTAACTCGAAAAGATTTGGTGTGGCTCGTACCTCTACACGTGTAGCCTCAAAAGAGAACCCACAGGAGAACTTTCTTTCGTCAAAATTTTTCAGAAAACCACGTTTTATGGAAATCTCGCTTCAAGCGAAATTATCTTGTTTTTCCTAAAAAACACATTGTAACTCGAAAAGCTTTGGCGTTGCGTGTTTGTCTAAGCGTGTAGCCTCAAAGAGAACGCACAGGAGAGTTTTCCCTCGAAATAATATGTAAGAATACCACGTTATAAGGAAATACAGTGTTGCAGAGTAAAGACAAATAAGTACGTATTGGAAACACTTTACCAGAGGAAATAATGCATTGTTCAAAATTTGCTTGTATCTCCTAAACAACACGTTGTAACTCGAAAAGATTTGGTGTGGCTCATATGTCTACACGTGTAGCCTCAAAAGAGAATGCACAGGAGAACTTTCTTTCGTCAAAATTTCTCAGGAAACCACGTTTTAAGGAAATCCCGCATCGTGCAAAATTATCTTGTTTTTCCTAAACAACACTATGTAACTCGAAAATCTTTGGTGTTGCATGTATGTCTAAGTGTGTAGCCTCAAAAGAGAACGCACAGGAGAGTTTTCCCTCGAAAGAATATGTAAGAATACCACGTTATAAGGAAATAC
Organism: Apodemus sylvaticus; assembly: GCF_947179515.1. NCBI lineage: Eukaryota > Metazoa > Chordata > Mammalia > Rodentia > Muridae > Apodemus > Apodemus sylvaticus. The sequence continues at coordinate 44,219 of NW_026263187.1, forward strand.
AGTGTAGCAGAATAAAGACAAATACGTACGTATTGGAAACACTTTACGAGAAGAAATAAAGCATCGTAAAAAATTTGCTTGTATCTCCTAAACATGTTGTAACTTGAAAAGATTTGGTGTGGCTCATTCGTCTAAAAGTGTAGCCTCCAAAGAGAACCCACAGGAGAACTTTCTTTTGTCAGAATTTGTCAGAAAACCACGTTTTAAGGAAATCCCGCATCGTGCAAAATTATCTTGTTTTTCCAAAACAACACGTTGTAACTCGAAAAGCTTTGGTGTTGCGTGTATATCAAAGCATGTAGCCTCTAAAGAGAACGCACAGGAGAGTTTTCTCTCGAAAGAACATGTAAGAATACAACGTTATAAGGAAATACAGTGTTGCAGAGTAAAGACAAATACATACGTATTGGAAACACTTTATGAGAAGAAATAACACATCGTACAAAATTAGCTTGTATCTTCTAAACAACACGTGATAACTCAAAAGGATTTGGTGTCGCGTGCACGTCTAAACGTATAGCCTCAAAAGAGAACCCACAGGAGAATTTTCTTTCGTCAAAATTTGTCAGAACACAACGTTTTAAGGAAATCCCGCATCATGCGAAATTATCTTGTTTTTCATAAACAACACGTTGTAACTCGAAAAGCTTTGGTGTTGCCTGTATGTCTAAGTGTGTAGCCTCAAAAGGGAACGCAAAGGATAGTTTTCTCTCGAAAGAATATGTAGGAATACCACGTTATAAGGAAATACAATGTTGCAGAGTAAAGACAAATACGTACGTATTGGAAACACTTTACGAGAAGAAATAAGGCATCGTACAAAATTAGCTTGTATCTCCTAAACAACACGTGGTAACTCGAAAGGATTTGGTGTGACGTGTACGTCTAAACGTGTAGCCTCAAAAGAGAACCCACAGGAGAATTTTCTTTCGTTAAAATTTTCAGAAAACCACGTATTAAGGAAATCCCGCATTGTGGGATATCATCTTCTTTTTCCTAAACAACATGTTGTAACTCGAAAAGCTTTGGTGTTGCGTGTACTTGTAAGCATGGAGCCTCCAAAGGGAAAGCACAGGAGAGTTTTCTCTCGAAAGAAAATATAAGAATACCACGTTATAAGGAAATACAATTTTCCAGAGTAAAGACATATAAGTACATATTGGTAACACTTTATGAGAAGAAATAACGCATCATTCAAAATTAGCTTGTATCTCCTAAACAACACGATGTAACTCGAAAGGATTTGGTGTGACGTGTATGTCTAAACGTGTAGCCTCAAAAGAGAACCCACAGGAGAATTTTCTTTCATCAAAATTTGTCAGAAACTACGTTTTGAGGAATTCTCGCATTCTGCAAAATTATCTTGTTTTTCCTAAACAACACGTTGTAAATCAAAACCTTTGGTGTTGCGTGTATGTCTAAGCATGTAGCCTCAAAAGAGAATGCACAGGAGAGTTTTCTCTCCAAAGAATATGTAAGAATACCACGTTATAAGGAAATACAGTGTTGCAGAGTAAAGACAAATTCGTACATATTGGAAACACTTTAAGAGAAGAAATAACACATCGTACAAAATTAGCTTGTATCTCCTAAGCAACACGTTGTAACTCGAAAAGATTTGGTGTGGCTCGTACCTCTACATGTGTAGCCTCAAAAGAGAACCCACAGGAGAACTTTCTTTTGTCAAATTTTTTCAGAAAACCACGTTTTATGGAAATCTCGCATCGTGCAAAATTATCTTGTTTTTCCAAAACAACACGTTGTAACTCGAAAAGCTTTGGTGTTGCGTGTATGTCTAAGCGTGTATCCTCTAAAGAGAACACACAGGAGAGTTTTCTCTCGAAAGAACATGTAAGAATACAACGGTATAAGGAAATACAGTGTTGCAGAGTAAAGACAAATACTTACTTATTGGAAACACTTTACGAGATGAAATAACACATCATACAAAATTAGCTTGTATCTCCTAAACAACACGTGGTAACTCAAAAGGATTTGGTGTGGCATGTACCTCTAAACATGTAGCCTCAAAAGAGAACCCACAGGACTATTTTCTTTCATCAAAATTTGTCAGAAAACCACGTTTTAAGGAAATACCGCATCGTGCGAAATCATCTTGTTTTTCATAAACAACACGTTATACCTCGAAAAGCTTTGGTGTTGCCTTTATGTCTAAGTGTGTAGCCTCAAAAGGGAACACACAGGATAGTTTTCTCTCGAAAGAATGTGTAAGAATACCACGTTATAAGGAAATACAGTGCTGCAGAGTAAAGACAAATACGTACATATTGGAAACACTTTACGAGAAGTATTAACGCATCATACAAAATTAGCTTGTATCTCCTAAACAATACGTTGTATCTCGGAAAGATTTGGTGTGGCGTGTACGTCTAAACATGTAGCCTCAAAAGAGAACCCACAGCAGAATTTTCTTTCGTCAAAATTTATCAGAAAACCACGTTTTAAGGAAATCCCGCATCGTGGGAAATCATCTTCTTTTTCCTAAACAACATGTTGTAACTCGAAAAGCTTTGGTGTTGCGTGTATGTGTAAGCGTGGAGCCTCAAAAGAGAAGGCACAGGAGAGTTTTCTCTCGAAAGAATATGTAAGAATACCACGTTTTTACGAAATACAATTTTGCAGAGTAAAGACAAATAAGTACATATTGGAAACACTTTAGGTGAAGAAATAACGCATCGTACAAAATTAGCTTGTATCTCCTAAACAACACGTTGTAAATCGAAAAGATTTGGTGTGACGTGTATGTCTAAACGTGTACCCTCAAAAGAGAACCGACAGGAGAATTTTCTTTCATCAAAATTTGTCAGAAACCACGTTTTAAGGAAATCTCTCATCGTGCGAAATTATCTTGTTTTTCCTTAAAAACACGTTGTAACTCGAAAAGCTTTGGTGTTGCGTGTATATCTAAGCTTGTAGCCTCACAAGAGAACGCACAGGAGACTTTTTTCTCGAAAGAATATGGAAGAATACCACGTTATAAGGAAATACAGTGTTGCAGAGTAAAGACAAATACGTACCTATTTGAAACACTTTATGAGAAGAAATAACGCATCGAACAAAATTAGCTTGTATCTCCTAAACAACACGTTGTAACTCGAAAAGATTTGGTGTGGCTCGTTCTTCTACACGTGTAGCCTCAAAAGAGAACCCACAGGAGAACTTTCTTTCTTCAAAATTTTTCAGAAAACCACGTTTTATGGAAATCTCGCATCGTGCGAAATTATCTTGTTTTTCCTAAACAACACTTTGTAACTCGAAAAGCTTTGGCGTTGCGTGTTTGTCTAAGCGTGTAGCCTCAAAAGAGAATGCACAGGAGAGTTTTCCCTCGAAAGAATATGTAAGAATACCACGTTATAAGGAAATACAGTGTTGTAGAGTAAAGACAAATAAGTACGTATTGGAAACACTTACTGAGAAGAAATAACGCATAGTACAAAATTTGCTTCTATCTCCTAAACAACACGTTGTAACTTGAAAAGATTTGGTGTGGCTCGTACGTATGCACGTGTAACCTCAAAAGAGAATCCACAGGAGAACTTTCTTTCGTCAAAATTTGTCAGAAAACCACGTTTTAAGGAAATCCCGCATCGTGCAAAATTATCTTGTTTTTCCTAAACAACAAGTTGTAACTCAAAAAGCTTTGGTGTCGCGTGTATGTCTAAGCGTGTAGCCTCTAAAGAGAACACACAGGAGAGTTTTCTCTCGAAAGAACATGTAAGAATACAACGTTATAAGGAAATACAGTGTTGCAGAGTAAAGGCAAATAAATACGTATTGGAAACACTTTACCAGAAGAAATAACGCATCATATAAATTAGATTGTATCTCCTAAACAACATGTGGTAACTCAAAAGGATTTGGTGTGGCGTGTACGTCTAAACGTGTAGCCTTAAAAGAGAACCCACAGGAGATTTTTCTTTCATCAAAATTTGTTAGAAACCACGTTTTAAGGAAATCCCGCATCGTGCGAAATTACCTTCTTTTTCCTAAACAACACGTTGTAACTTGAAAAGCTTTGGTGTTGCGTGTATGTCTAAGCGTGTAAGCGCAAAAGAGAATGCACAGGAGAGTTTTCTCTCGAAAGAATATGTAAGAATACCACATTATAAGGAAATACGGTGTTGCAGAGTAAAGACAACTACGTACGTATTGGAAACTCTTTATGAGAAGAAATTACCCATTGTACAAAAATAGCTTGTATCTCCTAAACAACATGTTGTAACTCGAAAAGATTTTGTGTGGCTCGTACTTCTACATGTGAGCCTCAAAAGAGAACCCACAGGAAAACTTTCTTTCTCAAGATATTTCAGAAAACCACGTTTTAAGGAAATCTCGCATTGTGCGAAATTATCTTGTTTTTCCTAAACAACACGTTGTAACTCGAAAAGCTTTGGCGTCGTGTGTTTGTCTAAGCGTGTAGCCTCAAAGGAGAACACACAGGAGAGTTTTCCCTCGAAAGAATATGTAAGAATACCATGTTATAAGGAAATACAGTGTTGCAGAGTAAAGACAAATAAGTACTTATTGGAAACACTTTACGAGAAGAAATAACTCATCTTACAAAATTTGCTTGTATCTCCTAAACAACACGTTCTAACTCGAAAAGATTTGGTGTGGCTCGTACGTCTACACGTGTAGCCTCAAAAGAGAACCCACAGAAGAACTTTCTTTCGTCAAAGTTGTTCGAGAGAAATCTCTCCTGTGCGTTCTCTTTTGAGGCTACATGCTTAGACATACACGCAACAGCAAATATTTTCGAGTAACAATGTGTTGTTTAGGAAAACTAGATAGTTTCGCACGATGCAGGATTTCCTTAATAAGTGGTTTTCTGACAAATTTTGACGAAAGAAAAATCTCCTGTGGGTTCTCTTTTGAGGCTACACGTTTAGACGTACACGCCACACCAAATCTTTTCGAGTTACCACGTGTTGTTTAGGAGATACAAGCTAATTTTGTATGATGCGTTATTTCTTCTCGTAAAGTGTTTCCAATACGTATGTATTTGCCTTTAGTCTGCAACACTGTATTTCCTTATAACGTGGTATTCTTACATATTCTTTCGAGAGAAAACTCTCCTGTGCGTCCTCTTTTGAGGCTACACGCTTAGACATACACGCAACACCAAAGCTTTTCGAGTTACAACATGTTGTTTGGGAAAAACAAGATAATTACGCACGATGAGGGATTTCCTTAATACTTAGTTTTCTGACAAATATTGACCAAAGAAAATTATCCTATGGGTTCTCTTTTGAGACTACACGTTTAGACGTGCAGGCCACACCAAATCTTTTTAAGTTACAACGTGTTGTTTAGGAGACACAAGCTAATTTTGTACGATGCGTTATTTCTTCTCGTAAAGTTTTTCCAATAAGTATGTATTTGTCTTTACTCTGCAACACTCTATTTCCTTATAAGGTGGTATTCTTATGTATTCTTTCGAGAGAAAACTCTCCTCTGCATACTCTTTTGGGGCTACATGCTTAGACATACGCCCAACACCAAAGCTTTTCAAGTTAAAACATGTTGTTTAGGAAGAACAAGATAATTTCTCACGATGCAGGATTTCCTTAAAACGTGGTTTTCTGACAAATTTTGACGAAAGAAAATTGTCCTGTGGGTTCTCTTTTGAGGCTACACGTTTAGAAGTACAGGCCACACCAAATCTTTTCGAGTTACAAAGTGTTGTTTAGGAGATACAAGCTAATTTTGTACGATGCTTTATTTCATCTTGTAAAGTTTGTGGGTTTCCAATACATACGTATCTTTCTTTACTCTGCAACACTGTATTTCCTTACAACGTGGTATTCTTACATATTCTTTCTAGAGAAAACTCTCCTGTGCATTCCCTTTGGAGGCTACACGCTTAGACATACACGCAACACCAAAGCTTTTCGACTTACAATGTGTTGTTTAGGAAAAACAAGATAATTTCGCACGATGCTGGATTTCCTTAAAACGTGGTTTTCTGAAAAATTTTGACGAAAAAAAATTCTCCTGTGGGTTTTCATTTGAGGCTACACGTTTAGACGTACATGCCACACCAAATCTTTTCGAGTTACAACGTGTTGTTTAGGAGATAAAAGCTAATTTTTTACGATGCTTTATATCTTCTTGTAAAGTTTAAGAGTTTCCAAAAGGTACGTATTTATCTTTAATTTGCCACAATGTATTTCCTTATAACGTGGTATTCTTACATACTCGTTCGAGAGAAATCTCTCCTGTGCGTTCTCTTTTGAGGCTACATGCTTAGACATACACGCAACAGCAAATATTTTCGAGTAACAATGTGTTGTTTAGGAAAACTAGATAGTTTCGCACGATGCAGGATTTCCTTAATAAGTAGTTTTCTGACAAATTTTGACGAAAGAAAATTCTCCTGTGGGTTCTCTTTTGAGGCTACACGTTTAGATGTACACGCCACACCAAATCTTTTCGATTTACAACGTGTTGTTTAGGAGATACAAGCTAATTTTGTATGATGCGTTATTTCTTCTCGTAAAGTGTTTCCAATATGTATGTATTTGCCTTTAGTCTGCAACACTGTATTTCCTTATAACGTGGTATTCTTACATATTCTTTCGAGAGAAAACTCTCCTGTGCATCCTCTTTTGAGGCTACACGCTTAGACATACACGCAACACCAAAGCTTTTCAAGTTACAACGTGTTGTTTAGGAAAAACAAGATAATTTCACACGATGAGGGATTTCCTTAATACGTGGTTTTCTGACAAATATTGACCAAAGAAAATTATCCTATGGGTTCTCTTTTGAGACTACACGTTTAGACGTACTTGCCACACCAAATCTTTTTAAGTTACAACGTGTTGTTTAGGAGACACAAGCTAATTTTGTACGATGCGTTATTTCTTCTCGTAAAGTTTTTCCAATAAGTATGTAATTGTCTTTACTCTGCAACACTGTATTTCCTTATAAGGTCGTATTCTTACATATTCTTTCTAGAGAAAACTCTCCTCTGCATACTCTTTTGGGGCTACATGCTTAGACATACACCCAACACCAAAGCTTTTCAAGTTAAAACGTGTTGTTTAGGAAGAACAAGATAATTTCTCACGATGCGGGATTTCCTTAAAACGTGGTTTTCTGACAAATTTTGACGAAAGAAAATTGTCCTGTGGGTTTTCTTTTGAGGCTACACGTTTAGAAGTACAGGCCACACCAAATCTTTTCGAGTTACAACGTGTTGTTTAGGAGATACAAGCTAATTTTGTACGATGCGTTATTTCTTCTCGTAAAGTGTTTCCAATAGGTACGTATTTGCCTTTAGTCTGCAACACTGTATTTCCTTATAACGTGGTATTCTTACATATTCTTTCGAGAGAAAACTCTCCTGTGTGTTCCCCTTTGAGGCTACACGCTTAGACATACAGGCAACACCAAAGCTTTTCGCGTTACAACGTGTTGTTTAGGAAAAACCATATAATTTCGTGCGATGTGGGATTTCCTTAATAAGTGGTTTTCTGACAAATTTTGACCAAGGAAAATTCTCCTATGGGTTCTCTTTTGAGGCTACACGTTTAGATGTACAGGCCACACGTAATCTTTTTAAGTTACAACGTGTTGTTTAGGAGATACAAGCTAATTTTGTACGATAGGTTATTTCTTCTCGTAAAGATTTTCCAATAAGTAAGAATATGTCTTTACTCTGCAACATTGTATTTCCTTATAACGTGGTATTCTTACATATTCTTTCGAGAGAAAACTCTCCTGTGCCTTCTCTTTTGAGGCTACACGCTTAGACATACACACAACACCAAAGCTTTTCGAGTTACGACATTTTGTTTAGGAAAAACAAGATAATTTCGCACGATGAGGGATTTCCTTATAACGTGGTTTTTGGACAAATTTTGACGAAAGAAAATTCTCCTGTGGGTTCTCTTTTGAGGCTACATGTTTAAACGTACACGCCACACCAAATCCTTTCGAGTTACAACGTGTTGTTTAGGAGATACAAGCTAATTTTTTTATGATGCGTTATTTCTTCTCGTAAAGTTTAAGTGTTTCCAATACGTATGTATTTGCCTTTACTCTGCAACACTGTATTTCCTTATAACGTGGTATTCTTACATATTCTTTCGACAGTAAACTCTCCTGTGCATTCTCTTTGGAGGCTACACGCTTCGACATACACGCAACACCAAAGCTTTTCGAGTTACAACGTGTTGTTTAGGAAAAACAAGATAATTTCGCATGATGCGGGATTTCCTTAAAACGTGGTTTTCTGACAAATTTTGATGAAAGAAAATTCTCCCGTGGGTTCTCTTTTGAGGGTACACGTTTAGACATACACGCCACACCAAATCATTTCGAGTTATAACGTGTTGTTTAGGAGATACAAGCTAATTTTGTACTATGTGTTATTTCTTCTCGTAAAGTTTAAGTGTTTCCAATAAGTATGTATTTGTCTTTACTCTGCAACACTGTATTTCCTTATAACGTGGTATTCCTACATATTCTTTTGGGAGAAAACTCTCCTGTCCATTCTCTTTTGAGGCTACAGGCTTAGAAATACACGCAACACTAAAGCTTTTCGAGTTACAACATGTTGTTTAGGAAAAACAAGATAATTTCGCACTATGCGGTATTTCCTTAAAACGTGATATTCTGACAAATTTTAGCGAAGGAAAACTCTCCTGTGGGTTCTCTTTTGAGGCTACACGTTTAGACGTACACGCCACACCAAATCTATTCCAGTTACAACGTGTTGTTTAGGAGATACAAGCTAATTTTGCATGATGCTTTATTTCTTCTCGTAAAGTGTTTCCAATAAGTATGTATTTGTCTATACTCTGCAACACTGTATTTCCTTATAACGAGGTATTCTTACATATTCTTTCGAGAGAAAACTCTCCTGTGCATGCCCCTTTGAGGCTACGCGCTTAGACATACACGCAACACCAAAGCTTTTCGAGTTACAACGTGTTGTTTAGGAAAAACTAGATAATTACGCACGATGCGGGATTTCCTTAATAAGTGGTTTTCTGACAAATTTTGACCAAGGAAAATTCCTCTATGGGTTCTCTTTTGAGGCTACACGTTTAGACGTACAGGCCACACCAAATCATTGTAAGTTACAACGTGTTGTTTAGGAGATACAAGCTAATTTTGTACGATGCGTTATTTCTTCTCGTAAAGTTTTTCCAATAAGTAAGTATATGTCTTTACTCTGCAACACTGTATTTACTTATAACGTGGTATTCTTACATATTCTTTCAAGAGAAAACTCTCCAGTGCGTTCTCATTTGAGGCTACACGCTTAGACATATACGCAACACCAAAACTTTTCGAGTTACAACCTGTTGTTTAGGAAGAACAAGATAATTTCCCATGATGCGGGATTTCCTTAAAACGTGGTTTTCTGACAAATTTTGACGTAAGAAAATTCTCCTGTGGGTTCTCTTTTGAGGCTACACGTTCAGACATACACGCCACACCAAATCTTTTTGAGTTACCACGTGTTTTTTCGGAGATACAAGCTAATTTTGTACCATGCGTTATTTCTTCTCATAATGTGTTTCCAATAAGTACGTATATGTCTTTACTCTGCAGCAATATATTTCCTTATAACGTGGTATTCTTACCTATTCTTTCGAGAGAAAACTCTCCTGTGCATTCTCTTTTGAGGCTGCACGCTTAGACATACACGAAACACCAAAGCATTTTGAATTACAACCTGTTGTTTAGGAAAAACAAGATAATTTCACACGATGCGGGATTTCCTTAAAACGTGGTTTTCTGAAAAATTTTGACGAAAGAAAATTCTCCTGTGGGTTCTCTTTTGAGGCTACATGTTTAGTTGTAAACGCCACACCAAATCTTTTTGAGTTACAACGTTTTGTTTAGGAGATACAAGCTAATTTTGTAAGATACGTTATTACCTCTCGTAAAGGGTTTCCAATACATATGTATTTGTCTTTACTCTGCAACAGTGTATTTCCATATAACGTGGTATTCTTACATATTCTTTTGAGAGAAAACTCTCCTGTGCATTCTCTTTTGAGGCTACACGCTTAGACATACACGCAACACCAAAGCTTTTCGAGGTACAACGTGTTGTTTAGGAAAAACAAGATAATTTCGCACGATGCGGGATTTCCTTAAAACGTGGTTTTCTGACAAATATTGACGAAAGAAAATTCTCCTGTGGGTTCTCTTTTGAGGGTACACGTTTAGACGTACAAGCCACACCAAATCCTTTCGAGTTATATCGTGTTGTTTAGGAGATACAAGCTTATTTTGTACTATGTGTTATTTCTACTCGTAAAGTTTAAGTGTTTCCAATAAGTATGTATTTGTCTTTACTCTGCAACACTGTATTTCCTTATAATGTGGTATTCCTACATAATCTTTTGGGAGAAAACTCTCCAGTGCGTTCTCTTTTAGGCTACACGCTTAGATATACCCGCAACACCAAACCTTTTCGAGTTACAACATGTTGTTTAGGAAAAACAAGATAATTTCGCACGATTCGGAATTTCTTTAAAACGTGGTTTTGACAAATTTTGACGAAAGAAAACTCTCCTGTGGGTTCTCTTTTGAGGCTACACGTTTATACGTAGACGCCACACCAAGTCTTTTTGAGTTACAACGTGTTGTTTAAGACATACACGCTAATTTTGCAAGATGCTTTATTTCTCTCATAAAGTGCTTCCAATACATACGTATTTGTCTTTACTCTGCCACACTGTATTTCCTTATAACGTGGTATTCTAAATATTCTTTTGAGAGAAAACTCTCCTGTGCGTTCTCTTTTGGGGCTACATGCTTAGACATACACGCAACACCAAAGCTTTTCGAGTTAAAACGTGTTGTTTAGGAAGAACAAGATAATTTCTCACGATGCGGGATTTCCTTAAAACGTGGTTTTCTGACAAATTTTGACGAAAGAAAACTCTCCTGTGGGTTCTCTTTTGAGGCTACACGTTTAGACGTACACGCCACACCAAATCTTTTTGAGTTACAACGTGTTGTTTAGGACAAACAAGCTAATTTTGCAAGATGCGTTATTTCTCTCATAAAGTGCTTCCAATACGTACGTATTTGTCTTTACTCTGCCACACTGTATTTCCTTATAACGTGGTATTCTTACATATTCTTTCGAGAGAAAACTCTCCTGTGTGGTCTCTTTTGGGGCTACACACTTAGACATACACCCAACACCAAAGCTTTTCGAGTTAAAACGTGTTGTTTAGGAAGAACAAGATAATTTCTCACGATGCTGGATTTTCTTAAAACGTGGTTTTCTGACGAATTTTGACAAAAGAAAATTGTCCTGTTGGTTCTCTTTTGAGGCTACACGTTTAGACGTACACGCCACACCAAATCTTTTCGAGTTACAACGTGTTGTTTAGGAGATACAAGCTAATTTTGTACGATGCTTTATTTCATCTCGTAAAGTTTATGGGTTTCCAATACATACGTATTTGTCTTTACTCTGCAACACTGTATTTCCTTATAACGTGGTATTCTTACAAATTCTTTCGAGAAAAAACTCTCCTGTGTGTTCTCTTTTGAGGCTACATGCTTAGACATACACGCAACACCAAAGCCTTTCGAGTTACAACGTGTTGTTTAGGAAAAACAAGATAATTTCGCATTATGCGGGATTTCCGTAAAACGTGGTTTTCTGAAAAATTTTGACAAAAAAAATTCTCCTGTGGGTTCTCTTTTGAGGCTACACGTTTAGACGTACATGCCACACCACATCTTTTCGAGTTACAACGTGTTGTTTAGGAGATACAAGCTAATTTTGTACGATGCTTTATTTCATCTCGTAAAGTTTATGGGTTTCCAATACATATGTATTTGTCTTTACTTTGCAACACTGTATTTCCTTTTAACGTGTTATTCTTACAAATTCTATCGAGATACAACTCTCCTGTGTGTTCTCTTTTAAGGCTACACGCTTAGATATACACGGAACACCAAAGCTTTTCGAGTTACAACATGTTGTTTAGGAAAAACAAGATAATTTCGCACGATGCGGGATTACCATAAAACGTGGTTTTCTGAAAAATTTTGACGAAAGAAAATTCTCCTGTGGGTTCTCTTTTGAGGCTACACGTTTAGACGTACACGCCACACCAAATCTTTTCGAGTTACAACGTGTTGTTTAGGAGATACAAGCTAATTTTTTACGTTGCGTTATTTGTTCTCATAAAGAGTTTCCAATAGGTACGTATTTGCCTTTACTCTGCAACACTGTATTTCCTTATAAAGTGGTATTCTTACATATTCTTTCGAGAGAAAACTCTCCTGTGCATTCTCTTTTGAGGCTACATGCTTAGACATACACGCAACACCAAAGCTTTTGGAGTTACAACGTGTTGTTTAGGAAAAACAAGATAATTTCGCACGATGCGGGATTTCCTTAAAATGTGGTTTTCTGAAAAATTTTGACGAAAAAAATTCTCCTGTGGGTTCTCTTTTGAGGCTACACATTTAGACGTACATGCCACACCACATCTTTTCGAGTTACAACGTGTTGTTTAGGAGATACAAGCTAATTTTGTACGATGCTTTATTTCATCTCGTAAAGTTTATGGGTTTCCAATACATATGTATTTGTCTTTACTTTGCAACACTGTATTCCCTTTTAACGTGTTATTCTTACAAATTCTATCGAGATACAACTCTCCTGTGTGTTCTCTTTTGAGGCTACAAGCTTAGATATACACGGAACACCAAAGCTTTTCGAGTTACAACATGTTGTTTAGGAAAAACAAGATAATTTCGCACGATGCGGGATTTCCATAAAACGTGGTTTTCTGAAAAATTTTGACGAAAGAAAATTCTCCTGTGGGTTCTCTTTTGAGGCTACACGTTTAGACGTACACGCCACACCAAATCTTTTCGAGTTACAACGTGTTGTTTATGAGATACAAGCTAATTTTTTACGTTGCGTTATTTGTTCTCATAAAGTGTTTCCAATACGTACGTATTTGCCTTTACTCTGCAACACTGTATTTCCTTATAAAGTGGTATTCTTACATATTCTTTCGAGAGAAAACTCTCCTGTGCATTCTCTTTTGAGGCTACATGCTTAGACATACACGCAACACCAAAGCTTTTGGAGTTACAACGTGTTGTTTAGGAAAAACAAGATAATTTCGCACGATGCGGGATTTCCTTAAAATGTGGTTTTCTGAAAAATTTTGACGAAAGAAAATTCTCCTGTGGGTACTCTTTTGAGGCTACACGTTTAGACGTACAGGCCACACCAAATCTTTTTAAGTTACAAAGTGTTGTTTAGGAGATACAAGCTAATTTTGTACGATGCGTTATTTCTTCTCGTAAAGTTTTTCCAATACGTAAGTATTTGTCTTTACAACACTGTGTTTCCTAATAACGTGGTATTCTTACATATTCTTTCGAGAAAAAACTCTCCTTTGCATTCTCTTTTGAGGCTACACGCTTAGACATACATGCAACAACAAAGCTTTTCGAATTACAACGTGTTGTTTCGGAAAAACAAGATAATTTCGCACGATGCGGGATTTCCATAAAACGTGGTTTTCTGACAAATTTTGACTAAAGAAAATTCTCCTGTGGGTTCTCTTTTGAGGCTACACGTTTAGATGTACACGCCACACCAAATATTTTTGAGTTACAACGTGTTGTTTAGGAGGTATAAGCTAATTTTTTTACGGTGCGTTATTTCTTCTCGTAATGTTTAAGTGTTTCCAATATGTTTGTATTTGCCTTTACTCTGCAACACTGTATTTCCTTATAACGTGTTATTCT